>NW_015540854.1:112456-114559 GCF_001515605.1 Sinocyclocheilus anshuiensis | reverse complement strand
GTTGTAAAAAAAAAAAAAAAAAAAAAGGAATTTCAGGGGAAAAAAGACCATCTTTGTCTGAGAGGGTAGTCCGTGACCCTCTTTTAGCTTAAAGGCAATTCAAGCTCTGACAGTGTTCTAGTTAAGAATAAACTAAAGCAGTAGCTACCCCTTTCTGCTCAGTAAGTACTCCAATTAGGTTTTTACACCATGAAGAAAAACAGCTGCAGTCCAGGTATGAGACCCCTGGCTAAGTTTCCTGGCGGGCGCGGACACCTTTATGAGATTTACAAGGCGACGAGGCGTTCCCGTTTTGCCAAATTTAAACAAATCTTCCCTTAATTGGTAATTGCATATTCAGTAACTCAAGACCTGCAGCTACTTAGCCTTCATATTAGTCGCTGATCCATTGTCGTAAATCGTTCGCGATAATCAACTTGGGGGGCTTAAAGATGAAGGGAGAGGGCGAAAGCGAAGGGTTCGCGGGCCGTTTTCAAATCAGAAAGTCGGCTAGCCTAAACGGTAATCCGGGGAATCTCTTCCTCGTTCCCGCATATCGTCGCTCGCCCATCATTTTCAAAGAGAAATGATTTATCGCGCAGACGGCCATAAACAACACAACTCCCTCACAAATACACAATGGCAGCCCCGCTGCTGCTGACACACATATCACTATAAATCAAGCGAAGTAGCTAGCTGAAAAGACGGTACAGAGAGTGAGAGAGAGAGAGAGGGACATGCAAAGGAAGGGAGAAAGATGGTTTATGTGGGACGGTGAAGAAAAGAAGAGTAACACGCTGCTTTTCAAAATACATATGTAGTGATATGAATGGAGCACGGTGTAATGCTATGACATGTCGCATCACTCCTGTTGGCAGCTGAATTCAAACGATGGAATGGGTTTGTGAGACATACATGCATGATGACAAGGGATGGCGAGGATGAGTATTTCTGGACGATATTTACTGAAACACCACAAAACAGCAAATAAATGCAAGGAGTCGGGTAAGCCTGGAACGGTGGCGGCGGTTGAAGTGGCGTTCCCCGTTTCCTCGTATACTCACAAGCTTCACACGGTGAGACGCTCCCCCGTCCAAATTTGTTTTATTGCAGCGTCTGTGAGGGTCTCTGCCTGTGCTTTTTTTCGCTCCGCTATAGGGCTTGTTTTTAAAAGGACAGTTGAATTTCACGTCAGACACTAGGAGACCATGTCTGCGATATTCCTGACGAATACATATCTATTCTGCAACCACTGCATTAATTATTTAATGAATCACGTGACCAGGAGGGGGATGGGGGCACCACGGCTTGCACGCTCGCGGGATTACTATGACCCAACACTCCACAGCTACACTACATTCTGTTCTGTCCTTTTTATTCGTAAAATGAAATTCTTCATACTGTTCAGGACAAAGGTAAAGAAAAAAGTTTGTTACGGCACGAATGTGGGCTATATGTGGTAAATGGTAACCTATATGGTAAACATAGGCTAATTACAAAGGGTTGTTTTGCATGCAAGTGGTACAAGTTTTCTGTCTTTTATAACGCCTAAGTATTTTTATTAGACATTTTTTTATTAAAAATTTTATTTTTCATATTAGTTCCGTATTCAGTTGTTCCTTTGAGAAAGCCTACATTTGTAATCAGCATTTTATATTTCTTTTTTTTTTTTTACTTTGCGATCATTTTAAAGTCAAAATATTGTCCTTAATGTTATATTGATGTCTTGTTTGATTTCTCTGTAACACTACTTTGAATATACATTAAATAATGATAAATAAAAAAGAAACTCTCTCTGTGTGAAGAAATTCTTACGATAACAAGCACTCTGATGAATGACTGTTGGCATTACAACTGATATCACATACCCAATTTTCATCACTGATTCTTTGCCAGCTTGTTTAACACTACAACCACGCGTTTGTGACATTTTATCGAAATTAAGTCAGTTGAACGGTTTAAACATTTCCAATGCAGAGAGCACCTTTCTAACAAGTTAGTAGATTTGTTTGATTTAGCTCAAATTTATCCACATTATCAATCTGTTATTTTTTTATATTACAATTATTATTATTAATAATATGTTGTGGAGTACTTAGGCTGTGCAAAGACAGGTAACATGCG
>NW_015540854.1:98799-112377 GCF_001515605.1 Sinocyclocheilus anshuiensis | reverse complement strand
GGGGGGGGGTTTCTCTTTTGAAGACCCTGCCGCGAGCCCTAAGCAGCAATGGGATGCCCTTCTGCACAGCGCTGAGGCAAAACGGAAACAATAGACCTGGGGCTGAGTCAAAAGAAAAGGAGCAGTACAGAGACTTTGAAGGTCAAACAATAGCCTGACTTGCTGTGTGCTTCGAAGAAGTCTAGCAAAGGATCTGCACCGTCTTTTCAATAGCTAATTTCAGTCAAAACAGCTCGAAGGAACGAATAAAACGCGCGATTAAAGTGTAGCCAGCTTCGCAGCAGTTTTTATCAAATGCAATTAGATTATTTGCCAAAGAAGGTAAATGCAATAAAGATAAGCTTTATGTGCAATTGAACCTCTGCAATTTTCTTCGCAAAAGTGCAAGTCAGTCCATGCATTTTCTCATTTGCAAGACAGCTGTGGCTGTGTAAATACAAATAAATACATATGACGAACCAGGCTATATGTGAATTATATCAGTGTTAATATTAAAGCAAAGATTAAAACATAAATGTATGTGGCTCTGTGTTGACTGCTTTGTAAGAATGAAAGCAAACTGTGTGATTCCCAAATGGATAACGATTGCACGTGTGCTTTTAAAATATATGACTTTATGAATTAATCACGATATTTTTTTTCTGTTTTTTGTATATGTATATAAAACTACGAAGCGATTTGTTATTATAAGGTCTATTTTGAGATTGTAATTTAAAAAAAAATGGAAATACATGCAGGCTAGTAATGCTCACAACAGAAAAAAAAAAATACCTCATGATAAACGTCATTCGAAAAAAGTACAACGCGATTGTTTTGTTCTTGCATGTCTTTACATTATTTTAGGACAATGGGAATGGAGTTAAATTCCGTATTTCAATTAGTGACCAAATCATCTGCAAAGTTAAAGCGAAATAACAAATATGTAGAAACCGAATCTTTAAAGTAGACTTTAAAAATTGGGATAGGAATTATATAAAAATTCGATGCCAGTCTATGTTATGTGTCGCGAGCTTTTTACAATGCAAGTAATAAATGCATTTGATATTTCTTTAATAGTTGTAATTTACTAAACGTGCATCAGCAAGATAATATATATGGTAATGATAATAAAACGACAACAACAACCAGTATGCTTATCATCTTCTTCTTCTTCTTCTTCTTTTTCTTATTGTTGTTGTTGTTATTATTATAAGAACAGAGAGAACTCAGATCATAAAGAAAAAATAGTCAATGAATATCCCAGATTTTACAGGCGCTTAAGTAAACAGAACGTTTGGCTAAAGGCTAGGTTTATACAGAGAGGCGGAGATTGATTTACGGCACTGAGAATACCCTCTTTTATTGGGGACTGTAAATCTGTCAAAAGCTGCATGAACGCGTAGTGCCTTATATATATATATATATATATATATATATATATATATTCTTTGATAGGCAGACTCGCCGGACAGCTGCTTGAAGTAAACGTGCATTTTCCATGTGTCAGGTTCGTTTGTTATAAAACTGCAATCAGGGAAAGGATTTAGATTAACCCAACTAGTGTATGAAATGTGTCTTAAATTATTATTGTTATTATTATTATTTTCAGTAATAATTTTAATTCAAAATAATGATTTATATTTTCACGTGCTATCAGCGAATCTAATCATCATGACTATAATATGCGGTATAGCTGCAGCATACGCGAGCTATTAGTTGCAAATTAAATTAGAAGTCAGGTTTTCAGAAGTCAAGAGTAACAAATAAAGCACCTGAAAATTCTTCTTTAGTGAGCTCACTCATTACTCTTCGCTATCCCAGGAAATAATGGAATCTGTATCGCAGCAGCCATTCAGTTAGTTAAATATTAATATCGAATGAATTGGAGCCCGGTTGGAGAGATACGGAGAGTTAAAGAAATAAATGCACGCCTAATCTGCATTTTTCAAAACAAGAGATTAAACATATTTACTAAATAGTTGTAGTAGACCATGTGTAGATATCGGTAATAGTACAGTAATATTGATGAAATAGTAGATTGGTAATGCAGCAGAAAGGGGAGGGGTTGCGTTTTGCTGGCAATGTTAACAATGGTGATTTGCCTTACTTAATATGTGTCTTTAAAACACACACATGCGCGCGCACACACACACACACACACACACACACACACACACACACACACAGGCTCTCAGCCCAGGCCCACAAAGCTGGCGCGCGCGGGCCATATATCTCTGTGACTATGCGGTGCTGACCTCCGCTCCGTGGCTTTTCACAATAATAATTCAGCAATGCGCGAGGGCTATTTGTTTCGCAATTAGCGGCGTGAGCTAAAACAGGCACCACACCATCACATCAGCGTTACAAGGCCAAGCGGCGAGCTTTCCAACAAACCTTGAAGGAGGGAGTGGAGACCAGAACAAGGAAAGCAAAAAGGAGGGGGCTTACATGATACAATACGAGACGTTGTCACACAAAATTGCCGTCATATTTCTGGAGCGGGAGGCCCTCTTGGCCTCCCTCACAGTGTTACAGCTACTGAAATACATATAAAGGAAATCGTAAAGTAATCTCGCGGTGTGTATTCTGCAGGTCTTGACACGCATGGTGACTATTCGGGCCTTTCACAAGCTGCTCAAACCAAAAGACGGGAGAGATGTTTAAGGATGGGTCTTTGCAAGGCCATGGCTGCTGTTGTTTTAAGGGCCCCGATAGTTTACTAGACTGTGTGTGGGAAGAGATAGCACGGTGCCCTCGGGTTACAGTGCCCCGGCCGTGCTGTTATGACAAACTCGCCCTAGGGCTTTGTTGACCATGTAAAACGTAGCGCTGTCCTGTCCGCGCCGGGTCAAGGGTTTCAGTGAGGTCAGTCTGAGCCTTCGCAACAGACCTAATCGGTCAGAAAAACGTGTCCTCTAGTTGAACCCATTGCTGCCATTCTGCCTGCCTGCTGCAAGAATCGATTTTTTTCTGTCATCCTTCAACTTCCCTCAATATCAGTTTCTATATTTTTGTCTTTTTTGCCACGCTTCATGCTACACAGGTCCGCAGAGGGAGGCGAAAGCCGTAAACCAGAACCACTGGCCTTTTCTCCAGTACGCACAAAAGATTGATTTGCAGGGGTTAAATGGCGGTGAGCCCGTATCAGAGCATTGGTGCTCATCTAAGCACACAACATGCAATTGAAGCAATTTGCTACAAGTCGTTTGTTTTAGGCAAATAGTTGCTCTCGAGACATTCTCTTCGGTGCTGTTCATTCCTGTCTGACCAACAGAGCATCGAATAATTTATTCTCGAAACCGGCCGCTTTGCACCTGTGTGCCACCCAAGCTCTCTGATGGAATAAAAAGGCCTTTTAGGGTGGAGAACCACATGCACACGCGCACACAAACAACATTATATGTAAAATAAATAAAGTGCCATTAACAACAGTCATTAGGGCAGCATGTCAAATTGGCAGCTAGGAGACTTAAATATGGCATATCTAGATATTGCTCAGATGTGTATGTGGCACATTGCAACTCATGCATATTCAGTGTTGATAGAAGATACAAATGCGCGTTCACACGCACATTAAGAGACAAAAAGACGCTCGCGTGCACACTTTTTTTTTTTTTTTTGGCGCTCCATACTACTTCAGCATCAACATCCACAAATACACCATCTAACAATGCTACAAATGTGTTACTCCAAGACGAAAAGGAAAACATGCTACCACTTTAGTTGTGATGGCACACACCTAGAAATTATCTTAAACACACGACAACCGGTTCCCAAAAGCTACCCTTTCTGTCAAAGCAACCATAAAACCCATCCGTGGCACAACACGACAAATGCGCCTCTGCTACCCTACTGCGAGAAGGCCATAAAGCAATAAAACTCAAAACACTAAAAGTGCGGGAAATAAAACAAAAGTACTGTACCTTAAACGCTGCCATCTCGTGTCCTGCGAAGATTCTCACTCGCGCTAACATTTTCAAGAGATTCTTCATGGGACATCCCTCGCCAAAAAAGTTTTCTTGCGGCATGACTTAGTGAATAGAAGATGGTAGAGGAGGGAGGGGGGGATGTCTTCAAGTGCCCTTCAAGATTTCACTCCCCTCCTAGCAGACGGTCCGAGCAGTTGTGCTTCCGAATGACAATAGGAGAGAAGACTTGTTTAAAGAGAAGCGGTGATTAATGATTTTTCTGTATAATTCTCACATTTTTCTTTAGGCTTCTGTCTGCAAATAATGGTGGTGAACTTTTGAGGCCCTCAAAAGAAATCTGTTCACTTCTATTCAAACCAGTGTGGCTTTTTTTAAAGAAAATAAAATATGTGTGACAACAATAGGATTCTAAGGTCTATTCAGATGCCACACGCAAATGCATCCATTTAAGTTCTCGGGTAAGTTTTGAGGGACATGTTAAAATTACATTTAAGTTAGATGCAAGATTTGGGTCTAAACCACAAAACGGGTGTATGTAGATGAATATCTATCTATCTATCTGTCTATCTATATTAATCTGTTAAAAAATCTTACATATTTATGCTACTACAAACAGTATTAGCTAACAATTGTGTATATTTAAATATTTCAACTAGAGCATGGTCCTCAAATGATTTTACTGCATCACATTTTTTGCTTTTTGAAGTGTTTGACGTTATGTCCAGACAGCATTTCATAAATAAAAGGGAGAAAACAGACAAATGGCTTTAGCGGGCTGTGTGGCGAAAAGGCCTCTGATATCAACAAGCAAGTAATAGAAAATCTTCTCGGTGCCACGGAATGCCAGAAGACCAATTTAAGGCCATACTTTTGTGTAAAGTTCAACGCCAGCAAACGGAATGTTATTTTCTCCGGCTCTATATTTTCAATACCTGCTCTGAGAAAAGAAAATGAAAATTAATACAAGGGCTGCGCCTTCCAAAAGAAGCCATTTGTCTTCTTGATTATCTATTTGGTTGTCAGGGTTTGAGCTATGGCACCGACCCGCTCCTTTGTAATATAAAAAACACACAGCTTGCGCTGGCAAACAGTCGCGAAACTGTTGTGCAAGAATTACACTCATTAAAGCATTAAAAGCCCACGAGCCGAGAAACTATTTAACTTCTGCTTTTTTCTAACATGGATCCATATTTTTAGGCGCATTCACGGCATCGTTGAGCAGGGGGTTTGTGCACCGTTAAATTAAGGAGAGAAGGTAATGGGCAGGCCTACGGTTCATCCTTTGTACCACAGAGTAAACATGACAAATGAGGCCGAGTTTGGCGTGATTAAAGATGAAACACGGATCCATCTTCACCAAATCTGAAAACTATCTGCCGCCTTCTGTGCTTATGAAAGGGGCGAGTGAGCAGGAGAGGCGTGCGGGATAACAATGGGAACCAGACTGGGAAAGCAACCCATCTAGCATTTGAGTTCGAGTCTTCACCCATTTTGAGTGTTAAAAAGATGGACATTTTCTTTGCTCCTTTCCCCCACATCTTCCTCGTATTTTATCCCTGTAATTAGAGTGCAGGGGAGAGTAGGGAGACACAACGCAGGTAAAATCCACGTTCTACACTCCAGAAAATTAGATTTTATAATTGTACGTGTTTTGGGCAACAGTGGAGTGCTATAGACTTGGCGGAGGTCCGCTTGCTCGGTTCTGATTGCTGCCCAGTGTCGGGCCGCTGCTTGAATTAGTGTTGGCAGAGCTGCTGCGTATTTTGGTGTTGGGAAGCTTATGGTCCTTCTTCCACTTCATGCGCCGGTTCTGAAACCAAATCTTAATCTGTCGTTCGGATAGGCATAGTGTATGGGCAATCTCCACCCTCCGTCTGCGAGTCAGATAGCGGTTGTAATGGAACTCTTTCTCCAATTCCAGGACTTGCTGCCTCGTGTAGGCTGTGCGTGAGCGCTTGGGTTCACCCCCTGAATAGTTCGGGTTCACTGTTTGGATACAGAGAGCGACACGTTACAAAAAAGTATAACACACGCACACACACAGCCCCCAAACACACACTCACACTTACATATGATATGTACACTCCAGTTCATCAACAGTCAGATGCACAAACACTATAATAATATAATGTAGGTACTACGTGAAAAAAATCTGTCTATCTCGTATTTGCAAGTATACAATGTGACTGTTTAAAGCTTCGGTTATGCAAAAATGGTAAACGAAACAAAAAAAGTGGCCATTGTCTATTTAAGATAAGCAATTTGCATAGTGTCGGGACAGTGACACTAATTTCAATATTTTATTGCTCAAAATAAGTCAGTAATAGCAGCACAAGATAAAACAATAGGAATATTAAATTTTTGCGTAAGAATTCATAAAAACAACACATATTCAGCAATTCACTACGAGGGACCAGCGTAATCTATAGTTGGCTATGGGCGACTAATGTTAAGCTGTGATTTTGCAAACACGGAGTTCGCCCCCTTTTGAGCGCACCCCAAGGCAGTTGTATGGATACAAGCACTAATTATCGCGGAATAATAGTTTGTAAAAGAGTCCGACTCTTTGTATTACCATTAATGTTTTATTATCGTCCTCATAACTATTAATATTTTAGCTCCCATAAAACTTTTTTTTATTAACAATAGTTAAGTGACAATGTACACATCAATCCGTCCAGTCACTTAAAATCAAATTATTAAAACATAAAACTTAACTTATGGATTACATGAGATCTCATAAACCTCTTCTCGGGAAGAAATTAGAACGAGAAAGTTGCATAGACCCCGAAAGAGCTTAAAGAAGGAGTGCAATGAAAATTTATGGCGGGTGTAATTATATTGCCCTGCAAACAGACGATCGTAAATCTCGACCAAGGGCAACTTCATAAGGGGAGCAATAGATTTAACGCCGGACATTATGCTTTCTAAAGTGTCTGAGCTGTCTGCGCACGGAAACACTAGTAAGAGAAGTTTAGCTGCACTTACCGATGTTTACGTGGACTTTTTTCATCCAGGGGTATACCACGGGATCCTTTCTTGAAGTGACCGGTGAAGTGTTTTGGCTAGTGGGAGTCTGACCGCAGGCAGGCGGAGGGCTCGGAGTTACCGAGTCGCAGTGATGGCTTGGTTCAGGGAGAGGGGTCGAGAGTGCGGTTGTGGGTAGAACGTGACCTCGCGGAGAGATGACCGCGGCAGGCTGCCCCGAACCATGGCACGATGAGTAGGGTGGGTCGGCGCAGCCCGACCGCTGGTGGTAGATCGACTCATGCTGGAACGAGGGGTCTTGCCTCTGGGCGCTGTAGTAGTCCGGAGAGTGACTGGGTAGGTAGTCGCTCTGGGAATATTCCTCGCATGGTGGAAACTTGGGGTCCACATAGTTGGAGTTGATCAAATAGGAACTCATGGCCATTAATTTCTTTGAATTGCACACAAAATATACTAAAATTTATATGTATCCCTTTACTCGTTTTCCTGTTTGGTAGAACCCTCCTACTTTCTGTCAAGTGAACAAAGTTAAGGGTCCATGTGACATCGTCAGCCAATGGCGTGGATCTTCGCGATTCCCGGATAAGGAAATGGGATTAGTCAGTTTAGACCGCGCTCATCAACTCACATTTCGGAATAGTCTAAAATTCCATTCTTTCTCAAACGTTGCTATGCACTTGATGAGATAGTGAGTAAATCAAAACAATAACAAGCCAATGCAGACACGGCGAAAAGGCATGCTGGATTCTACCAGCCCCACAGAAAGTCACGCCCCCAGTCCCTCTCAGTTCATCTGCACGTTGAGAACATGACTACACCTCTATAAAGAACTGTTCAGATTTGGCGAATAGAAACACTGCTTAATTTTGGCCAGTGTTCATGCAAAGCGGTACCAGGGGAAAGTGATGCAAGAAGCTCGCCTTGACCAAGTTCTTAAATGCACTCGCTAATAACGGTGAGAGAATGGTCGTGGCGTGAGCAGCGTGTCAGAGATGAATCTGGGCTTGTTTAAGATCGATAGAAAATTCATCAACTAATTCAGGTTACAAAGCCTCCTAAATCACAAAGGAGACCTGCATTTAAACGGAGTCTGCAGTCATTCCACTCCAAACAGCGCGTTTATCCTGTGTGCCAAATCTACACACACTGAATAGTAATATATGCTTAATTCACTATTAACACCAGCAGCAAATATTTATCGCTGTTTACTAATAGTAATGTTTTAAATTAACTGCATTCAGATAATCATTAATCAGTGCAAAACTATACAAATTATTATTATTATTATTATTATTGCTCATTTCGAATTCTTTCCTTTTTTTCTAATTTCGAATTCTTTAAGTCTCATAAAATATGTGTGACATCATGAACGCCCTTCAATTCTACACCACAATTTACAGAAAAAAATGTAGTAGTTAGGGGAAAAAATAACTTTCGTTACTGCAACAATATTCCACTAACAAACAGTCATTAATAAACAAACCGAAAGTTATAATGTCATCTTCTTTGCCCGTTGAAGTTGAAATGTAGCCTATACATCAACTACATACTCCCTTAGACACGAATTTGTGACTGTGCGTCTGTATACACAAATCCGGATCTACAGGGTATATATAGATGACAGGTATCTTCTTGACAGGTATTGAGAGAGCCTGCTCACCTTGACAGTACCTTCCCAGTGTCAAGTGTTGCACCTGGAACAGTCTGCCTCCAAGGATATCAGCAATCTGTCTCGCCACTTAACGGATCGGTGCTTCCTTTATAAACCTTGCTAATGGTTTGTGGTAAACACTGGAGTTTTTCTTGTACATTTCTCCCCGACATAGAAACTAAACGCATAACATAAGAGAGGAAAATTTACATTTTTTTTCACTATATGGCCCAGAAACAACATTTTCATAACCTCGAAGATCAATCTCTTTGTCTCTTCAATATATATACTGAACGGTCGAAGAACACACCTTTGTCGTCTGGTGTGCTATTTCATGTCAAAAACGTTTAAAATAAGAAAAAAAAAATAGACTGATGTTGGAAATGAATAAAACACACAATTACAAGCTAAGACTTAGGCCTACACAATAACATCTATTCACGACAGACATGAATTTTAAAACAGTTCCTTAGAATCTAGCACAGAAAGCGCGTACAGGCCAGCAAGTAAATGCGACCGCGACAGATCTCAACAAAGGTCAAAGAAAGCTGAAACAGCCACTGGAATAAGACGCAGGTCAGCTCTGTTTGTTGCCGGCAAACACCAGTCAAACGGCGAATAAATAGTGAGGTGAGAAGTATAAAACAATAAAATATGCACATAGGACACTACCACTAGTTCTTTAACCCCTTGACACCGAGCAAACATTTTTATGACTCTTTAAACAAGCGTTTCTCTCAACAAACACTCGGTCACTCATTTCATGGAGAACGCTCTGAAATAAAGAAATAATTCATTCTAAGGAGATTCTCTTTGTTTTGGGGATGCACCGATATTTCAAGGCTGGTTTTTAGATGTACAGAAGAGGTAAGATTTCCTTTAATTCTACAGTAGAAGGTAGAATAATGGAGTAGGCTAAGTGGGAAAAAAAAACGAAAACACATTCATTTTTGGAGTTTACTTGCTATTTAAAATAATCGACCGTATCCGATTTATTACAGCAGCAAGCAGTAGGCTATGTTACGTTAGTAAATCTACACAAAAATGAGGGATAAACATAAAATTGTTTGTAACTACATAACGCTCCGTTTGCCACATTTCGTACCTTAACGAAAAGAAAACTCTACCAGAAAAAAAGTTACTATACAAACATCGTAAAATTAATATTGTATCCAACGAAATTGTCGTTGTGCTTCATACCAAAATATTTCAAACAAGCACCATAACACAATATATCGTAATATTATCATTTTAATATTATAGTTTTCTTCAAGCACTAAAACAATGCCAAACAGCTGACAATTTAAATAAATATTTTCGTTGTCTAAATATGTACATATAAAATAACGATTTAGTAAATGTCACAATATTGGTATGATATTGGAATAAATAAATATATATATATATATATATATATATATGTATTCATTCATTCATTCCTTATTATTGTTTGCAAATCTAAATCTGGAGGGTTTCTGGACAGTCTTTGTTCTGCTGCGGCAAAGGCAGAAAATTTACTAAAGATTATATTATTGTATTATTAAATATATCAAAATAATATCGAATAGTATCGAAATATTCTCAAACGAAGGAAAATCTTTTTCCATTCACGGAGCAGTTTAAATGTGCATAAAAAAATTGTATCATATCAAAGAAATCTGTAGCACCCCTAGCGTTTGGCAATCAAAGTTCTGGCAATTTTTCAAATGGGCCTCTGCCATTTTCAGCTCTCTTTTTTTCAGTTTGCCTGACTCCTTTCTTCTCTCTCAATTCATTTTGATTTCTGCTTGGTAATAATTGTGCCGACCTTCTTGCACTGAAGCACGTTAGCATCCATGTCCGAGTTGAAAACATGCAAACGGCTAATAATTTTGTTTAGATGACTTAGCTTTTACTTCGCATGTAACCTCTACATCTTATTTCACATTTTATCGATGCAAATCTGTTGTAACAGCAAAGGAGAAAGTTCAGCCTTGGTGTCCACTCTAACCCTTTCACCCCCTGAAGTCCCCGACCTCGCCTTCACCCCCGTGAGCCATCTCCTTCTAAAAGCCATGGGGACCTCGAGCCATCTGCCTCATTATGGGGTTAATATGTACACCGACAGGCAGTCAAAGCCGCGGCTCAGAGACTATAGCCAAGGTAAATATTCACGATATAAAGCCCACACTCGCAACAGTGCAACTCCGTGGGGCTCGAATTCAAAGTCATAACTCCGTTATGATAGGAGGGGGGACCCGTACTCTCGCCACAGTGTGCGCGAGCACGTGGTCTGCCCAAGCAAACACCTGCAGAAGAGAGCGCGGCGATATGCAAATTAAGCGCCTTTTTCTTTACTTACTTTTTTGACTCTGACCGTTGCATCTCTCATTTCGGTAGTCTCTCGCCCATATCTTCTCTCCTTTGCTGTACATGGTCTTTGCAAGGGATTGTCGCCGCTCCAAAGCCCTTCTTTTCGTTTCAACCGTTCCTGCGAGTCCCTCCGTCTGAAACCCCCCCTTCTCACTCCTTTCTCCAAAGCCACAGGTTTAGCCCGTGACCTCGCCGTGATACCTTTGTGTGCTCAGCTCCCTCTCATTTCCGTGGGTACCCTCGACCTCCTCTTTAACATCACGCGACGATAACAGACAGGCGGACATGAAAACATCCAAGAAAATCTTCAACCGATTTAAGAGCTCAGAAAAAGCAATAATAAGGAAAAAGCACCGAGCCACCAACTTCGACAGCAGGAGTCATCGCGCCGTATTTTCCGTTTTGAGGATTTATCTTGCCGGCAACAACAAGGGGCTTTCCCCACACAACGCAGCCTTCTCTCTCCTAAAACAACTAAAAATATAATGCACGTTAGCCTCGAGCCGCTGTGAGCTCTACAATACCATTGGGCGATATAAGGCATTTTGTTGTGGACTCTCATTCACCACTTACGTACGTTGTTTCTGAGAATACCAAGTCGTTCAGCATCACATCATCCTGGCTCTCCACCATTAGTCCAAAAGTTCGGGCCAATAAATTATTATTCATGACCAAATTATCAATTGCCCAGTTTCTGCGCTTTTTCAACACTAACATATTCCAAACACGCCTTTAAAATCAATATTTAATTTATCAAATAAAAATGAAAGCCAAAGATGTAATCCCAATGTTTCAATCTTTTCGCCTTGTGAATAGTAGCATACACACACACACACACACACACACACACACACACACACACACACACACACATATATATATATATATATATATATATATATGTATATTCTTTTTTGAGGTATTCGTGACGATTGGTGGGAGATGATATGATAAGAAAGGGAAATGTGTTTCTTAAGTAAATTTCCTTTGTTTATTCACAACTTGTCTACATTTTAAACATGTAAACAAAATACCGCAGGTGGTCTTCCGTTCTGAATGTGGCGAATGTGATCAACAAACAAAAATGTGGAATACAATAGGCCTCATATCAAAATAGAGGTATGGCGTCGCGGAACTAATTTTATTTCTTTCACAATCAGAAAAAGAAAATATTTTATTTGCGTTGCGTTGAATGCGCATCCGGCGCCTGCAATCATAAACTCGGTCACGAACCGTAAGCTTGTTATTTCTCTTATAAAATGTATAGATATAAGTTTCTTATTTCGTATGTTCACATGAATATTATGACATGATAAAGTTCGTCAGAAACCCTATATGCAAGCTTTATTTGTAGAGTTAAAACGATAATGTTAGACATAGAATTCACATAAATGGCTTTGGGTTTACAAGATTAGGAAAGTAATAGCCTATAGAATACACAATTAAATAATGTGTTTTCAATAATATATTTTTTAACACAAAGTCAAAACATAACAGCAGCAATGTTGTATTTTTGACAGGTAACGATTTTACTTTTTTTTTTTTTCAAGTGTCACGTAAATTAGGCCTGCAGGAATAAATCAAAAGATCTGTCATAGGCCTTTGACTGGCCTTACTTGTATTAATAAACAAGCTGCCTTTACAAAACGCATGCACGCAATAAATATAATTAATCTCAGATTGAGCTACATTTTAAAAAGTTTCGCAGTGCAACATCAGGCCTTTTTGTTGATCCCCTAAGCCTCAAGAATCGAATGTCTTTTTTCCTCCCCAACACACCGTTTCGCGGGAACGTGCTTTGTTACAAAGTCGGTCTTCTATCATTTTTCTAATCTTTTCAAAAGAGACTGTCTGAAACTCCTCACTCCCCCTCTTTCTTCTTCTCCCACTTTGCCATTGACATCCAGCGATTGGTCAAGCGCAGTGAGTCGACAGCCAACGACCGAGTCACGCACTACGTAAACTTTTGACCCCTGAACTATTTGACCCCGCCAAATCTCGCGCCACTTCTAACGAGACTACGTTCACCTTCTCCCGCTCCTCTGGATTAAACGTAGACAGAGAGAGAAGGGAGAACGAGCCAATCTTGTGCCTAAACCATAGCTTTATGCTTCCTGATGAACGACAAAAGCATTGAACTAGGCTGGCTCACGATGTAAGCTTCTATTGGCAAAGTGCTGTCTGTCTCCTATAAGTACTATTATTAGCACTTTTCAGATCACGAAAAAAAGCTACGAAATCTATCGGATCGAATTTAGGGTAGTATTCTATGTTGATAATTTAAATCGCGTATTTCTAGATGTTTCCAAAAGCTGTAGTCCTTAGAACAGGGCGACAAACAGAAACCGGCAGCCTCAGACATCATGATCTTGGTCTAAAGCGGGCTCTGCTGGCGACGGAGGAGAGTTACATCTGAGAAAAATCAAACTCGAGCATAACTTCAGGAGCAGAAAATATATGTAGTTTTATTTATTTAAAAAAAAAAAAAACGGTTCATAGAATAACTTGCAAATAAGAAATGTGAATTCTATTGGCAAAGTGCTGTCTGTCTCCTATAAGTACTATTATTAGCACTTTTCAGATCACGAAAAAAAGCTACGAAATATATCGGATCGAATTTAGGGTAGTATTCTATGTTGATAATTTAAATCGCGTATTTCTAGATGTTTCCAAAAGCTT
>NW_015540854.1:89946-98064 GCF_001515605.1 Sinocyclocheilus anshuiensis | reverse complement strand
TATATATATATATATATATATATAATGTATATTTTGACTTATTTGCCATAAATATTGCTTTACATTTAAATTTCAGAAATGTATCATCATAACTTTAGTAATGATTTAAAGTTTAATTCAAATTGTTTCCCCAATTAAATGTTTAGATTATTAGCTATTACAAATATCAATATTTATAAATGTGTTGTTCGTTATGTAATTTAATGTTTGTTCAATTATTATAGCCTAATTATGATTTATGTATATGCAAAATATTTGAACAACATAAACAGTGTAATTTTTAGTCTTATGTATCGCTTTTAGAATTGTTCACGTAAATAAGTACTTTTTATTATACTTTAGGCTATATATTGTCCAACTTGAACAGCCTAAATATTTGCAGAATTTGTAGTATCTAATCAGGATTTTTGTTTTTATCGAATTCGGAACATTTTTAATAGGCTATACGTCTTAAACGGAATAATCCGATATAATCAATCTGTGGCTTTGTGGTTAACGCAGATATGGCGAGCGGGCGACGCAGTTCAAATCTGCTTGTATCATCTCCCAGTCCTGTTCACCCTTATTCTTCCTGTTCTATACATTTCCTATGTGTAGAAAGTGTCAAGAAGGCCAACAAAACATGCAGAAAACATAAATGTGGGATTTCTTGTTTGTTGCGTTGGCTTTAAATTGAATTGAAGGATCAATACAAATGTTAAAAAAAATTAAAATAAAACAATGAAATAAAACATCCTTAATCAAAATACTCAATTTTTAGGACAAACATCGCATAATTTTGCTTTATTGTTTCGCGCTTGCGCCTTCGCAGCAGCGCCCGTCTGCTGACCCTTGGATGATCCCGTCCATATGCATTATGGATGAGATATGCTCGGAGATTGCCCCTATCAGTATGCAAAACGCATTAGTCTTAAAATTGCTATTTAAACGTCCGAAATTGCTGCGTCTACATGGCAGAGGCTTCATGGAAATCATAGAAATTGATTTTTAGTACCAGATGCTCAATGGACAGAGAATGCTGGAAACTTTATATTGAAATGTCCTGTTAAATAATTTCTCTGAACCTCGTTACATCAATAACAAGTACAGTAATACCAAATAGTCGTATATGTCTTTGGGCTAAACTTCATTCATAGACTGTAGTCTTTGATCCCTGAGTTTGTGTCAAAACGTAACACACACCTTGAAAATATTTCTCTGACGCACAAACACACCTATAATTAACGCCCTGTCGCCTCAGTGACTCACAGCACAGCACATATACTCAAGGGAATTTGCTATTCCTCGTTTTGCATTGTTTTGTAGTTGCATTGTATGCTATAAGTATGGACTTTATGATAGTAGTTGACCTCGATTGTGGTTGTATGGAAGCTTGTCTTTTTAAGGGACTTTCTAAAGGAATGCTCGCATTTGTTTTTCATGGAGGCCAGAGCCCTCCCCACTCATATCATTAAAAAGGAAGCCGATGAAAAATGAAACGGTAGCCCTCGACTCATGCTCGCGACCACAATTTCGCCTTCCTGTTTACGGCCTGAAACTTCCTAACTCTGTTGCTCGGACATACCCACACACGCATACACACACAAACTCTCCTTTACTCGCTCTTGTGCGCGCTCTCTCTCCCTCCTTCTCCCTCTTTCTCACACACAGAAATGCCAAATGGAGGGCTATAAAATCTGTAACACTCATTGAAAGTAGGCTGTAAAACATCCTGAAAGCTTAGCATTTATTATTTTGGAGGTAATGTTGATGTTAAATGCAAATTAGCAGGAAAGAACCAAACAAGTATTTGATAAGAAAAAATAAGCATACGTATTTGATTTTCGATTAATTTACAACGTGTTTTCTAATAAAGGTTAAGGTCTGGCAAATAAGCAAAAGCCGGTCCCGAAAATCAATGTCCAACATATTGTATTACAAATACAGACATCCTTTTATTTATTTATTATTTTAGTACCGTCTGTAATGAAATAATATGCAATTTAGAGGATAGTTCAAATAGCTAAATATTACTCGTATTAATATCCATTGAATAATTAAATGATTAAAGATTATGAAATAATATTAGGTAACTGTTTTGAGTTTTAAAATCATAGTGTTACAGCCTTTTGCGTTATTCGAGCCTAGTCAAGTTACACGCACTAACTGTACTCACGGTAACGTTTGGTGGGATTTACAGTACATTCAATAAATAGCAGCAGTCAAGTCTTAGTTTCTCTGTTGGTACAGATTTTAAAAAAATAGCGAGAGGCCATTCCCGCTGCCTTGAGTGTAATATAATGATATACAGATTCAAACTGTATTGAGTTGAACTCGAACTGACCTGAGGCGACAAAAGTGCTCTGACAGAACAATTCAAAATATTTATTCAGAAAGTATAATTTTACTGTAAGACTTTCTATATTACCATAGCTATTTGTCTGTGATAAACACATAGTTAGATCATAGTCTAATCAAATACTTTGCTCCAGTTGCCCATTTAAGAAAGTACAACAACTTTGTGTTCATTACGCGCTTCCTCCCTGAAAAATACAGGGGCGGCGAAGGAACAAAGCTTTGCTTGTAGAACCTTAGGGAGGCATGTTGTCTGAAAAAGAGAGAGATCCAGGGAGATGGTTTTCTCATATTTCACAAAAATTATTCGCAATAATGTATAATCGCAATATAACTAACCATTATAAAAAATAAAAAAGTCAAGACTTTTCGAGAAAAAAACAAATAAACAGCTTTTTAATATAAACAAAACTTAAATCCAAACACACATGTAAGCACAAACACATATATAGATAGATATAGATAGTTATAGATATAGATATTTACACGATTAATTAGACCGAAGTTTCATTGGGAAAAACTTTTTAAAGACGGCTTTTTTAAATAAATAAACAAATAAAAATAAGATGACCAAAGATAATTTACTAATTCTATTAGTAATGTACTGGTGAACCCTTGTGATAACGCGTTAGCATATGACACAGCTAATATCTAACGACCTCTTCTTGCACTCAGAGAAACAAAATGATTGACACTTCTACTTGAAACATACCCCTCCTTTTCTTCCCACATCTTCCTAGATCAAATCACCGGCCAGTGCAGCCTTAAATTGAACTTACTTTGACTCTGCACGGTCCACTATCCAAATTTCCGCCTCCAAACTAACTTCAAGATAAAACGCTCATCCGTTTGACATGTAAATGTCATAGCTACTTTTTGTATAGTTTGGGCAAAGGGAAAAGCAAAATTACAAAAGGAAAGTGGCCGTTGGTACACTGCGGGGACTTCTGCTTCGGCTCTCAAAACTTAGAGGTAGAAGAAGAGTTTGGCACGCATGGTAAGTTTAAAGGTTCAGTGCTTGTTTACTAGGACGCAGAAATGCAGGGGTATACGTAGTAGAGCGTTTGTAAATTATATAAACATTCTGGAAAATGTGTGTTGTTTAGAATTAGCTGGACTATAGAAACGTCTTAAATTCTATACACGCCAGGTTTTGGTGAATATTTCTCCCAATGTCTGTTTTCGCTTAATAGTAAGGACATTTTAGCATTTTGCTATTAGTGTCCAAGTTGTGTGTGAACTGTCAGTGTGGGACAAGGATCTGCACATGGCGTAGCAAAACGTTTCTCAGTAATTTAAAGGACCGTACTGCATTTTGAGTTTCGGAGAATATTATGAGTGTGCAATCGAAAACTGTCAACCATTGACAAGAATTAGTTGTCTCGATTCTGTGTAAAATTAAGAATTGTCAAGAAATGTATTAGGTTTGAATATGAGGAACTTTATTTTTTTACTCCAAGTTAAACTACAAACAAATACAAAAAGCTTTTTGGCAAAATGCTAACAGGCAGTTCGACATGACATTCGTTTGCCGTTCATTCTGCCTACTACAAATAGCCAACTGATCACAATAAAAATTTTCAATATGTACATCCTTTTTGTAACATAAACATGATCCAGTAATATACAATTACATATTTGGAATACAACTATACACACGTATGGACGGGTACAAGAATCTAGTGAGGACTATTTACAAATTTTCCTTTTTTCTCAAAAATAATACAAGAGTTTGACATGACAAATTGAATGTGATTATTTAGACAATGATTAAACAGAGGACCATGAAATATACAGAGGCGTCTGCTAAATTTACTGCAGTCACTAAACTAGAGCTTTACTTCATACAAGGGCAGATGCGTTTCTAAGTCGTAAACTCAAAAGGTGTACACGTGTATAGGTAAATAAGTTATAACATTTAAGAGCTCACATGCTAACTCTCAAGAAAGCATTAACATAGCACTTGACAAATAAACAATATTCATAACAAGTACAACAGGCGGTATATTGATAGCTTCTTTGCCCTTCAGTTTATTTACTTGCCAAATTTATAGTCACCATAGTATTAAAGGAGCAACATATGAACACTAATTTTCGTTTCATTATAGCAGTACCACAGTAGAATTTTAAAATGCCTAAAACATCCATAACATGCCGAAAGGTGCCGCGATGTACAGTACTCTGTAAGTAATGTTTTGAGACCTATTTTCCGTCTCGTTTTCCTGGTGATTTTCTTTTGCAAACAACGTAGTAGGACTTGTGATACAACTATGGCTGGAAAGCGCTACCTGCGGTAGCCAGACTCATGCTCTTCAGTTTATTGTCCTTTTTCCATTTCATCCGCCGGTTTTGGAACCATATCTTAATTTGACGCTCTGAGAGGCACAGAGCGTGGGCTATCTCTATCCTCCTCCTTCGGGTGAGGTATCTATTGAAATGGAACTCTTTTTCCAGCTCTAGCGTCTGATAGCGGGTATATGCAGTTCGGGCCCTTTTGCCGTCTGGTCCAGTCATATCTGAATAATGTGGACAAAACGCAAAGAGGAATAAAGATTAGCGAGAATTGACCTGCACACCATTTCAACAACAGTTTCCAACAACTTTTTTGCTATAGATACACATGAGTGACGCGATTTACAACTGAATGCGTACAGGGAAATCGCCAAATGGTACACTGCACAGCGCCTCACATAGGCTCATGTCGTTTGTTTTTTGTTTCGTTTTACTTCTTAAAACCTCAATATTTTATAGATGTCATACAGCACCAAACATTCGTAGTTATTATACATATTCAATTTTTTCCGCCGCTTGTTTAGCCTATCCATCCCACTTTTCTCGCCTTTTATCCCGTGTTCTTTCTCTCTGTTTTATAACCGGTTCTCCAAAACTAAACTAATCACATTCCCACACACCATAAAGCTGAACTTTTCACAGAAACAAGAACTTGTAAACCTTCCTGCCCTCTCTTCCACCCCGCTCCCATTCTCTCTTCTACAGTTTGCGAGGCTCCACACTTGATAGATTTATGGCACTTTCACAGAAATCTAAAATAAAGGCTGTTACTGGCGCCACACTTGAATTAAAATCAGAACTGAACACAATACGCATTCGCTAGCAAACAAAGAGACGTAAACATAATACGTGTGTACCATGGCTAATATGTAGTTTCCTCATCCAAGGGAATATTTGGGGAGCTTGGCCATCGGACGTCGCCGAGGTAGTGGAGGTTGCCGTGGTCTCTTGCTTCTGTTGTGTCCGGGGTGCAGAGTTGTTCGCTCTGTGCGACGCCTCCTCGGTCTCAGAAGAAGCGCTGGCCTCGTCGATTTCTGTGAAATGTGTGTTGTTGGTTAGATTATTACCCACAGTGGTGGTGCTTTGGTCGGAAGGGGGCGAAGAGCATTTGGGTCCAAGGCTTTCGCTGTTGGAACAAGGCAGTGGCTCCGGAGACGCGAGCGAGCAGCTTGACTGCTGCCGGAATCGCGTCTCCGGGGCTGGCGACTGGAAGACCCGGGAGTTGTCCCCAACCGCCCCAAAGTGGCCAGTGCTGGTTGAACGATTGACGCTTAGGTCCATTCCATTGTAGTTGTAGCCGTAAGAGCCTGAATGCATGGTGCCGGAGTCCCTGTACGAGGCGTTCATAGCGCTGCTGTTAGTTCCATAATTTAGTAACTGATAGTCAGGGCCATTTGGGTAGCGCCCTGAGAACGAGTTTACAAAGTAAGAGCTCATTTAGGTTGTTTTAGAGGGCTTGATTTGTAGATCTTGGTCGTTATAACGCTGTGCTTCACGATTTATGATGTATTAATGAATTATAGCAATGCACTGTACTTCGTTTTTGCTATGTATGCGGCCAAATATGGGGGTGGGGGTGCGTTTGAGAATCACGTGCTTTTGTTGACCAGTCGTAAATTCTCACTGATGACTTCAAGAGGTAATTCATGCTCTATGGTTACAAATGATGACGAGACGGGGAGTCGTTAGACTCGAGTCAACGTGTTCCTCCCTCTTCAAGGATTTGCTGCATGTAAGCGGACAGCGTCACCTACTGGGAATGAAATTTATTGCACACTGGGAAAGATATTTTCAGCGCTTAACGCTACTTATTTCTCTTTTAAATGGGAATGAAAAGGATTTTCTTTGTAGTTTGTTGTGATATTAATAATGTTTAGTGTATTTATTGATACTTAACGCGCACGAACATTGCCCAGAATCTATGGGGAGTACTTGACATGCATATATACACAGTTAACTGTAACATTATTCCGGATATAACAAAAAATAAATAAAACTATTCTATTTTAAACATGTTAAGAATATATTAAGATTTAGTTCTTGAAATCATAACGGTTGTAATTGTGTGAAACCCTACGGCTACTCTAGTAATTTAAAATTGTACCTTATGTCAAGTTACAATAATGATAAAAAAAATGTAGCACTGATGATGACATTGACTACATGAGATATATATATATATATATATATATATATACACACACACACACAATATTCATTCCAGTTTAAAGAGGGGAAATTCAAATAAATTATATTTCGCTAATTTCTGAAATATTCCATCGTTAGTCTTACCGAAGATGTATTTTTTCAAACACAAGAAGCGATGTAACTTTTACTAGACGTGTTCCAAAGATGAGCTCCTCACAAAGCAAATTCTATGTAGTGAATATAAGGAATGCGAGATCGTGATTTATGTTCCAAGATGATATATGGTTTGTTGACAAAACGCCAATTGCTGCTTCATGTATGTGCATGATGTAAATCTTTACTGAACTTCCATGCACTTTTGATTACGTTAAAGCCGGCAAAGGACCATTGAAATACCTCAGATCAACATTTACACTGACATTTTAGCAACATTTTTGTTGCTCAGAAAAGTGCAGAATTTAACAATAAGTAACATACATTATTCTAGCCTGCGAAGAAGCATGAAGTCCATCCATTGTCCTCTGTGAACACATGCATAGATGCATGTATACATGTTTTTCATATATAAATATAATTTAATGTGACGTTGCTTGTCTGTAGAAAACATCTGCATTATTTTTTATTTTTTTTTATTAAATTTTGTGTCTGATTTTGGGTTTGTTTTTTTGTTTTTTTGTTTTTTTGAAGAGGCAATTAGGAACCTCCACCTGAAAAATTTGGTTTATTGTCGCTTAGTCCTCCAGGCTGTATAGTCTCTCAGGGTGAGTGACCAGCGCCGACAGGTCAGCTTTCTCTGTTGGTTATCTGTTAAAACCTGCTGAACCTTTTCACCTCTCACTTTGTAGGAAGTATTTTGGAACCAAGTGGGCAACGTTCGGCCTCTTAGTAGTACAAAAAGCGAAACCAAATCCCTAACTCAAACTTTTTTGGGCTTTGTACCTGTCTAATGAAATCAGGAAAACGTGTGACCATTATTTGTACTAAAATATCATATGCACATTCATAAATGTTTCATAAATGTACATATTATCCAGCAGGTACTGAAATTTCATACTAGCTACGCAGAAGGGTGCATGTATATTGCGATGCCATACAGACTAATGTTGCGGTAAAGGCTTCATTCTCATTATATCACCTACGGTGAATATGTTTAAACTAGTTTTCTTGACAAAATAATAATAATAATAATAATAATACAGGGAAAGCATAGCATACATGTGTTTTACCGCAAAATGATTCTTCTTTTCATATGACCGGCCGTCATAATATGTACAGTATGACAAGCGGATTGATTTGTTTGTTTTATATAATAACAAACAAATGTACGTTCTCTCTCTCTCTCTC
>NW_015540854.1:65845-89420 GCF_001515605.1 Sinocyclocheilus anshuiensis | reverse complement strand
CTATATCTCTATCTCTCTCTCTCTCTCTCTCTATATATATATATATATATATATATGTATATAACATTTCTGTAGATAGATAGATATACAGACTGTTGTGTTCCTACTATGTAGCTAGAATGTTTTTCTAGAATCTCTAACTGCTTTTCACGCAGTCTCACTAAAGTTTAACGTCCAAAAACATGAAAGATAGTAAAACGTTTTCCGTACAATGGGAATTTATTTTTTTATTTTACACAGCTTAAATATAAACACGAATATGACACAAATTTCAAATAGCTTCGTTCAACATGGGCATTTCAGTCATACGAGCAAATCTAAAGTCAGAGTAAGAGCGCACTAAACCACATGTTTTAAACGTCATGTACAAAAAGAAAGAAATCACAAAAGAAATTACAATTATGAGTTAACAGGAATGCTACAGTTTCTAACATGATGGAAAGTCTTCATTTGTATTATTACAGAGTGGTGTCTGGTGCCCTCTATGCAATAGTTTTCTTTTTTGCGGGGGATTTTATCGTTTAAAATTTCATTCTGTCCTCTTCTCCTCCTCCTCTTCGCCACTGGTTTGTGAACCGTTGATCACTTTGTTCTCTTTTTTCCATTTCATTCGCCGGTTTTGGAACCAAATCTTTATCTGACGTTCTGTCAGGCACAGTGCGTGCGCAATCTCGATGCGGCGTCTTCGGGTCAGATACCTGTTAAAGTGGAACTCTTTCTCCAATTCTAACGTCTGGTAGCGAGTGTACGTCTGACGACCCCTTCGGCCAGCGTTACCGAAAGTCCCTGTCCATGAGATAAAAGAAAAAAGTCAAACATTAACACCGAAAGCGTGATTTGTGATATTATTACAATGATAAATGTGTCCTGAGAAAACAACTCGGAGGTGACACAATGACAAGAAACACTCAAGACAGTGTGAAATTTATGCACCTACAATACAATCCACAATATCACACATTTTTGCTATTTTGTATTTTTACCATATTTAAATATGATTATTATGGCAATTTTCAGTTATATGGTCCTAATTTAAACGCATGTGCAGACATATTGAGAGGAAAAATGCAGAGGAAATGTTATTCTCCTTATTTTCGTTACAGATATAAACAAAAGATACCGGTCTATTTATATGCTTCATATCTAACTTTATATCTGAACATAGACGCAATGCGTTCAGTAATAGTTTGAGCACTTGTCAAAGTTGTGTTTGTGAATGAAACATATACGCGTACAAAGATGTCCATACTGCTGATCTTTTTATTTTTAAACATGAAACTACTGTTAACGGACAAGGGTTAGTAATGGGCAGCGAATAAAATCAAGTTATGAAAAATGCACAGAGTATTCAGCTTCTATTGTCCCTTAGAGTTTCTCTGTTTCGTGAACTATTGCGTTGTCTAATCATAGGATATATTACGTGTTTTATATTGCCATGTACTCGCCATTGTTCGTATCACAAGAAGGCACAAACAGCAACAGATGTGTCAAAACAACAATGGTCATTTTGTAATAGGACATACGGTAATGCAACACTCTGTGCTTCTCCAGTGATTAAAATGATATGAGCCTTGCGGCGAACATATTTCTAAAAGTCCTCCCTCAAAAGCAAGTACAGTACATATGAGAGATTTCACAGAACTTTACAGGAGTGGCTTTGCTTTCAGTATGACATTATGGTGGAGACGAGCGTATTTGCACTGTATGGGCTTCCGGCATTGTACAGTGAAGCTGTAAGTCACTTATAGCACGCTCTAGCTCCGTCTTTATTAGCGATGGGAAAAATGAAGGGTGAAAAAGACAACATGAACTCACCGTTACAAGAGTTCATCCGTTGCATCCAAGGATAAACCGGCGCTGACGGCTTCTGTTCGTCGGCCTCAGGGTAGATGCTTTTCCCCGTCGACCCCGTGCAGTCTTGCTTGCGATGATCCTGACTGAGAACGAACGAGTGTTCCTCTATGCTGGCGAGGGCGCAGGCTGGGTCCTTTTCCCTGTAGAAGCTTGCTGTCGCATAATCGCAGGGACCGGCGGCGGCTGCCCTGCCGTAGGCACCGTTCGCTTGCTGGTAAAAAGAGGATGGGTACGCCTTCTCTTGGACACTGGAACCTCCATAAGCAGCACCGGTATAGTGTCGTAAAGGGTCTGTGTATCCGGAGGAATATAACGGTATCTGTCCCAAGAACGACTCCTGTCCTCCGGGCAGAGTCACTGGGAAAGTTGAGTTTACAAAATAGGAACTCATTGGGAGGGTACGGCTCTTTTGCTTGGTTTATGATTTGTTGTGTTTTATAGTCCAAGTGGTTTAGCTATTAGTAGTTTATCGGAGATTGGGTTTTAGTTGGGGGGTGGGGGGGTGTTCTGGGTGTCTATGTGCCAGTGCGGGACAGAGGGAACCCGTACCATCTGACCAGCCACTGACCAATAGCGAGCGGACGTGCCTGCAGAATAGTACCCTTGAGGGGGGCTGTGATTGCACGCGCCGGGGGACCCCGGAGCAGAGAGCTAGCTTTTTTTAATCCCTTCACCCTTTCCGTATACCCTCCAATGAGATTTCACAATATGAGTCACATAGGAATTTTAAAACACTAAATTGAATACATGGACACGTTGTGCCCCCACATACAGTCGGCTTTGGTCCTATCAAACCATTGGAGAGTAGAGTGTCAACATACAAGCTCTGGAGTAGCAGATTTCCCAAACACACATTATTCCGTACAACATTTGATAATTTTTCATCCTTCCTTATTTATATTTCAGATAGGTAATTCACAAGGTCTTATCGCACAAGTAGATCACAATAGATAAAATGACATATTGATGATCGCGGCTTCATCGCTTTTTTCATCACTGTAATTTCATAGTGATTTATAAATGGCAAACGACGTGTCAAAGAAAACCAAAGCCTATATATAAACAGTGCAAAGTAACTGAGCCTGAGCAAAACTACTTAACAAAATCCAATAGGTAACAGATATGTTGTTGTATACACAAAACTGTTTATTATTATTTTTGTAATATTTAGTGATAATCAAAATAATTAAATATTAATTTTGACACATAATGATAGTTTTTGATATGTGTGTGTACACACATTTATTTATATATATATATATGTGTGTGTGTGTGTGTGTGTGTGTGTGTGTGTGTGTGTGTGTTTGTGTTTGTGTTTGTGCGTGTATCTAGTATCTTGTGCGTGTAAATCTAAATTTATTTTTTATGAGTAGGCTATAAAACAGATTCGAACTTTTTTTGACTGCATTTCGCACAAGATGTTTCCTCCTTTGCTTAAATGAATGGTTTGAAAATTCCAGCAAATAATTCAACAGTGTTTTAGCTTTTTGTCAATGTTGCGCTGCACTGGTCGAGCGTGTGTGTTTTTCATTAACCAAAAGTACAGTTATGGTGGCCGGGTATCCTGTCGCTATACGACCAATAAACCATTTGCGGCACAACAAGTGGATATTTTTAAAGGTGGCGCACGGGGGGGTTGCGTGCGTTTTACTTTAATTTCGGTTTCCTTTGACTAGGATGCTGCATTTCCTTTCGCACTGCATAGTTTTCTGCGAACGGAAAGGATCTATTGTGTTTCCACTTGTAGAAATGAGCAAGGGGGAGAAGGGCCCGGTCAGCGTTTGTTAATTATTAATGAGCAATAACTACCATTACACGTTCTATAAATTCTTAACCAAGACTTCTTAGTTTGTGATATCACAGCATTTAAACGTAACTCAAAATACAAGCGTGATACGTCTTTCTCCAAAAAGTTCATGCTTCATTCTTAACTTCAAATTATTCTATTTTTACAGGTATTTTCTTCCTCGTCGAAGAACCACAGAATCCAGCGAGACAACGGGATTGCAATGGACTAATAGAGTCAACTTTTCTGAAAACATCTGCGGAAGGCACTTATTTAGTGATAAGGAGTAAAAGTAAACAATTTTACACCCGTTTGGATATGGAGTTACGTGTTTTGATATGAATTTGTTGTTGTCAAGTATGCTATAACGTTCTGTAAATTCCCCCGAGTGTGGAGCATATGTGAGTATGTCATATGTATTAATGAACATTAATACACGCGTGTCTAACTTTTCTAGTCTGTTTATATAATGCATATGTGGAAAAACATTTATCTATTGTTTTTATTTTCATTGACTGGTCTTTTTTATTTGAAATTGTTATTTTTTAAATTAATAGGCTTCGTGGATTTAAAACTGTAAAAAGCGCACGTTCATATTAAAAATATATGTAAAGAGCTCACGAGTTTGCTGTTTTGAATGCTGGTGTCAGACATTTGTTATAATTACTAATTCTTGAAACTGAACAGTTAAAATGTCATACAGGCTTTACACTAAATGCCGTGTCTCCTTCGTGAACAATATGTGTTTTAACATAAATAATTGAAGATACTTTTAGGCTTCCTTTAAATTTATGGTAAAACTGTGGTTGCCGCTTTTACATCATATAGCCTATGCTGCCTTTACACGCTTTCATTTCATTTGAGTAGGCTACATTCTTTTCGCGCTTTGTGTTTATAGCACGATATTTATGCTCACGGTTTCACTGTTTATCTTCTCCCCTAAATACAAGGTCAGACAGTAATATCTATTTTATTTATGCATTGTTTGTTTTTTAGGATACTATATCTGGTGAATCAAGTTTCATTTACAAATGCGCAAGCACTTTACCGTCAAAAAGTCAGAGGAGGGGGGATCCGCAAACTCTTGTCTTAAAGTGTACCCCATTGTTAATTTATGAAAGCTTTTCTCCCACACGCTAAAGTAAAAGTAAAGTACAATACGTACATTACTTTAAAACTTAAAAGCACGTCTAAATGGAAAAAAAAAAATCCGAGAACTGCATGTTAGACAACATAAAAATAAATGGAGATGCCCGTGTCTTTATAAATTAGTAAATCAAACATATCTGACCTTAAAAAAATCAGTTTTTATGCATTTTTATGTCCATATCAGATTTCACTAATATCATTATAAAGTTATTATAAAGCCTACTGCTCTCTGTTTCCAACAAAAATAATGATTATCATATATGTTATGGTTGATCAAAGAATACAACTTTTTAATTTTACTTTAAGCTACTTTAAACATGTCGTTTATATTTATGTTAACAATCATTTAAAATCCGCCCTGTAATTATCCATATTTTGAAATAGCATAAATAATTTAAGTCATAAATGCGGGAGCTATGCAAATAAAAAGAGACTCAGACTGTCTGTACTTTTTACATTATGGAAACTTGTGTCTTGTGACTGGAGTTACTTACAAATAATAGTACTTGAGGTGCAAAACGGCAGAACCGTCAAATATACACGAAGACCAAGAGACAAACCATATCACACATTCGCTCTTTACGACATTAAACAGGAGTCATACAATCTCCAAGTAGTCCCTCCTCCCTCCCACGTTTCCCTCTCTCTCTCTCTTTCCGGTTACTATGCCCACTACCAGTCCAAATAAACACTTACTGCTTTGAGTATGTACTTCCTTAAAAGAGAAACGCCAAAGAAATAAAAAGGTCAGCATGACTTTAAAAACTGGCTAAGGATGTAGGTTTTGGATAGGGCGCACACAGGTCGTTTCGCACTCAGGCCTCGGCGCACTTCATTCCCTTTACAATGGAATAACCTAGGAGTAGTCAAATCCTGATATTCTGGATGTATTACAAGAAGCAAGAGAGCAGAGTAGAAGGAATATAAGTCCTTCAGGCCTCAGGTGTGTGTGTGTGTGTGTGTGTGTGTGTGTGTGTGTGTGTGTGTGTGTGTATGCCACAAATCTTCCCCAAACGCAGACACTTCAAAGAACAGCAAGAACAGCTAGGAGAATTTACAGCCCCTACATTCTTTTACGTTTCACTGCCACCGGGCCGAGAACCCCTCCCCGTCTTTCCTGTTATCTGCGGCTGCAATGTGTGTGCTTTACTGCATACAACATTTAAGAGGTTTTATTAATATTTAAAAGCTAAAGCACACATCTGTTGGTGAGTGCTGAATGCTGGTGTGACTTGATAAAAGAGGAAGAAAAGATACTGCGCGTACACAGTCGCACAAACACTCACACAGCAATAAAACGTGCTTTAGAAGAACACTAAAACACATTCTCACACTGCCATAAAACGTCACGTCACGCGCTGGCGTGCGCGCACACACACACACACACACACACAATACAGCAAACAAATGCGCACTGTAATAAATCCTCTCTTTCTTACACGCTCACACACACGTACCCAGTGCAATAAACACACCCTCTAGTCTAAGTAGTCTGTGTTGGCAAAATGCAAGAATGAACACTAGATGGCGCCAGATAGCGGGTAAATGGCTTATGTGTTGGGATTTGTGTCGGCAGCTCTCAACAACAAGAAGCTGACCAGATTCTTGTACCTAGGAAGATGAAATTAGGAAAATATCGAGCAAGTTAATGCACACAGAAGTTTTTGATAAATAAAAAAAATACTGAATATTTATTTGTTCATAGTCTATTGGATGGATATTCTGTGAGACTGCCAGTCTCTGTGTAAGAGACAGAGAGATGATAGTTCTGAAATATGTGAGATATATTCCAAGCATTTTAGTAATTATATACAAGTTACCTAAAAAAATAATAATAATAATAAAAAGAAAAAAAATATGGGAGTCATGCATAGACAGACAAGAACGTTACATATTTGCTGGACAGGATGGAACAGATTAGAAGGGATCAGAGAGGGAAAATAGCCTATGTCAGGCAGAGCCGCAAGGAATCATTACCTTCCTCTCACAGCAGCCGGTAGAATAACCTGGAAGATTTGTTCATCTGATCTGGAAATGAAAGACCTCCTATGCAAAACACAAGGAGACCTTTGGGTATTTGGCGTATTTTAAACATAACCCTAACATTGAAGTGAGGCCTTCAAGTATTATTATATTTTCTGTTTATTTATTATTAGTTTTTTATTATTATTATTATTATTAGTTTGTGATATAGGGCGGTATGCAATACATTTTATCGCATGTAACTTTAAATGTGGCACGGAATAATATCTCGAGCATTTCACTTCATAAATGACCGAGGGATACAAGGCTAAATCCAACTGGCAAGACAGCAGCTTCTTCAAACCTCGCCCTCTCGCCGCAGCCATGACTGCGCTTCATATCATAAATACAGTAATGCAGTGGGAAACCCCGAAATCAGCACATCTGAATATCTGTAAATGCACACGATGCATTAGGTCTAAACACCACAAAGCTGACCAGAAGAAAACACAATGAAAGGCACCAAAACGCTTATGTCTGCTCCACCCAATATTTAAATTAATAATTGGATTTAGACAAGGTGTTTACTAATAAGTCGCGCGTGTACAGCTTAGAAGTAGAGTACGTCCATCCAGTGCGCATGATTAGGCTTGGTCGAGCTCTTACCTGAGAGAAACGATGCGGTTGCGAGACAATGACAGACTTACCTTTGTTGATAATTCGTCACCCAGTACCAGGACAGAGAGGCGCAAACCTCTCGCCGTAGCTCGCGCTCGGTAAGTCCTGTTGCTCTTCTTGGTCCCGCCATTAGTGCGAAGCAGTGAAAATGACAGCGGTACCACAGCTTCCATCCGTTACACCCGCTCTAGTCAACGGGACTCAGACCCCAGTATGAAAAATTAGATGAGACCCTACTGCGTGTCCAGATTTCAATAAGACTCCATCGCAGTGGTTATCCCAATCACAGGCGGCCACATTAGCATTGCAGAGCGGAGAGGAGGCTGATCTCTCCCTGTTCATTCTGAGAACATCAGCCTGAACAATGCTCTCCGGCTGTGTGAATTTTCAGTGTTGGTTAAAATATACTATAAAAATAGAGCAAGAACCTTTAAGGAGCACAGTGAAGCTACATTAAGTGCTGCGGCCAAAAGAATGCAGCAATATAACCACTTGGGAAATCATAAAAAGTTCATGTTCACGGTTACTCGTCCACATGACCATTCTCGGCCAATCCCAGGACCCAGGCACTCATAAAGTTCTATCACAAAGTTGTAAATTTTCATAAAACAACAAGGAATTTATTGCATTTCTTCATGGCTGTTTTAACAGCAGTAGCTCTGCCGTCGCCATCTTTTTCGCTATACAATCCTAAGGAAAAGTTCGTATTTTCGTGCTTGTTTCCATGCACTGGTATACTAACTAAAAAGCGTATTAGTCAAACGTGTAAGATAATAGGCTTAAACGTGATATTTGCCTTTTTGAAGCCACAAAATAACATCAGTGCCCTTTAATTTTTTTTTCATAATTTAAGGCAATTTAGCACGGATCAGCTTTAATATGAAATGAAGCAGGGATACAGTTGTTATAGGTTTAATGTGCTATAACAGGTTAGTGACTAAGTCACTTTTTTGGGGGGATAATTTCTACCTCAAAAGACCATGATTGCTCTTTATTTTTAAAATGTTCGAGCTGAGGATTAGTTACGTTAAAATCAGACCCATAATATTGTACAGTAATATGAAAAAAAGAATTAGCCGATTAAAATAATTTAAATTAATATTTTTAATATTGATTAATACTGTAAAAAGTCGATTCAGACAGAAAGACAAATGAGTGAAAATTTCGTTATAATACAAAAAAAAACATTTCAGAACGAAAGATGTAGGACGAAAACATTTGTCACGTTAATGCAGTACTGCAATGCTCAACCTTGACAGTTCAAGCAATATATACACTGCACACAACTATAGGCTAGATGCACGAAAAATTCGCAATGCGACAAAATGCACGTTATTGAACAGCACAATAAAGCGAACAGCATTGAAGACTTTGGAGATTTGCTTTAAACAAAATAAACACATTAATTAAAATACGGGTCACTTATAATATTACAGTGTTGTCTAAATATGAAAAGGTATTGTCACCAAAAGCTTAACTGCTAAAAGATCTGAAACAAGAAAAGACTGACCGTTTTCCCATTCTGCAAATTTTTGTCCCTTTTATGGCGTTTCCGGCTTTTTTATTGATGCACTAAACACATTAGTTTACAACCCCATAATATAAACGCCTTCTTTTGGTCTCACACGATACAGAATCTGTCACTTCCCTACAAGCACTCGGCTTGACCTAAGGGGGGGAAAACAAAGTCACAATAAGCGAAAACTGTTCTATTAATATTAATGTAGTGACAATGTCACTATAATATTATAGAATAAAACTAATAATGCTTTGGTGCTTTGTGAAATAACTTTCATTCCACTGATCACTGCTAAATCTACTACATTAAATAACTGTTAATTTTCTTGTTAATTTATAGATATTTAAAGAATTCAAATATTTAAAATGTTTTATCATTATTATTTTTATTATTATTGTAATTTGTATTCTTTTGTCCACAACAAAACAAAAACTAAATAATTTTCCCAAATAATGTAAAAGTATTAATAAAAGCTTTTAGCTTTTTTTTTTTTTTTTTTGCGTATTACTAACATTTTAGTAATATACTCATGTAACTGTTAATATAAATAAAACAACTTTTTTCGAGGATGTATTAACCTGATGAAATTAATGAAATTAAATGCATAGAAATTAATAAAGAATAACCGTAAAAGTAGACATCCAGGCAAGGTTGCTTTATTACTTTTCTATTTTTTATATTATTCTTATTCTTATTCTTATTCTTATTATTGTTATTATTATTATATAAAACACTAAACAGAGGCGGATTTTCGAGTGGCCTTTTAGGGCAATATTTTAAAAAGTCCATGCGTTTATAAAAATACATGCTCATCGTATTATCACATTCAGGGATCTTTGGCTCAACATTACTGTGATTTTAATTCGATTAGAAACGAAAAGCAAGCAAAGAACACAGAAAAGAAAAATCCCCGAGAGGCAAAAATTTAAACATCTTGTAGTCAGCTCTAGTTTATTTGAACACTTTCACAAAATATAACAGGGAAAAAATGCTTAAGCAGACAAAAATTTACACATAGATACAGAATAGGAATATATCAAAATATGAAATCATTACAAATAGCTTGCTCCCTTCCGTGTTTGACCCCACAGTGACTAGTCCGAACGTGGTCACAAATATGAGTCACAAATATATGAAATAGCCTATATATTCCAGTATTATTAACACTATATTAATCTATATGTATAGCCTATAATTTAGGCTGCTTATATTGGAGTATTAAACCTATATTAAAATGCGTTTTAAAATTACTTGTATTACTAGGCCTATATTTACTATAGTATAGTCTAACACATTAACACCTCTAACACAAGTTACAGGTAGACGACAGTGACACTTTATACAGTATTGTAAGTAGCATGTCTTTTTTTCCAACTCAGTGTATCCTGAAATAAAGCAGGTTGAATCGATAGTATAGTCTATAGTATAATCTATTTTTATGTCTTCCACTTGCGTGGCTACTCATCATCTTCCTCTTCCTCGTCGCCCCCGATTTGGTCAGCAGCAGGAGAGCAGCGGCCCATTGATTTGTTCTCTTTCTTCCATTTCATCCTTCTGTTTTGAAACCAGATTTTTATCTGGCGTTCGGTCAAGCACAGGGCGTGTGCAATCTCAATACGCCGCCGTCGTGAAAGGTAACGGTTGAAGTGAAACTCTTTCTCCAACTCTAATGTTTGATAGCGGGAATATGTCTGACGGCCTCTTTTCCGGTCCGCACCTGTGGAAATGGGAAAGGATCAGAAAGCATAACAAATACGAATATATGTATACCAACAACATTAGTAAAGAATAATATGAAGTGTTCGAATCTTTTTCGGTAGTTCAAATCAAATGTAAAAAAATTATTCCGCCTGGGTGAATTGGTGTGAATGAAAACAAAACACTTATAATTCAATTAAAATAATTTAAATATGATATAGTGATCGAAAAAATAATTCAGATTTAAGCTACTTCAACTTAAACTTGCCACTTCAATGAGTTAATGTAAAACGAGAAATTCGACATATTTTAGTATTTTCCGTAATATTGCACACTAGGGAAAAAGAGTCAACAACACGCATGCTGCTTCTTGTAGGTGTATTATTATCGCACCATAAGCAAAGCGGCCAGTGATTATACAAACACATTTTCAGATATTGAGATTTGTGACTGTAAATACTTAGATACGACTTGTTAGCTTTTTGCAGAGTGCCTAGGCGAAAAACCATCACATAATAAGCAGTTATTACATCCAGATTTTTTTTAAAAAGCGGCAATCAAATCCAAACGTTTTAAAGACTTCAAAATTATAGTTTTTTATAAATAATTGTATTCCTTACATTTAGGTCACAAACTGTAGTGAAAACATAAAGCAAAACGAAACACACATAGGCTACACATATGTGATTTAAGCATGTGTTTAACCACTATTTAAGCATTAAGTTTTAACTCTATATTAAGGTTAAGACACAACAGTAGCTAATCAAAACTTTGAAAGGTAAAATATATCTTAAATATAAAAGTGGAATGTAATTCAAAAGCAAAATGAAAGTGCACAAATACCCCTTCTGAATGTAAATTCACTGGCTTGCACTCTCCCGTGACTCTAATGGAGCCCTGGCGTTCAGACTTCCTTCTAAACCTGACCAAAGTCAACAACATGATCTAGTTCCCTTACACATAAGCGCTGAAGTGTTCGTCTATCCATCTAGATAAAGAAGCCATCTATGTAAAGTATCCATCTTTTAGCTGCACGTTTAAAGAGAAGAAATCTAACTAGACTTTCAAAACCTTGTCCATGCACGGTCAGTGACTTTCTGCTGTCCCTGCGTTTCCGTTTCCAGCAGACTGTCGACAAATGGGGACTGCTTTGAGTTCGTGTGCTTTTTGAACTTTTTATTGCACTCTTCAGTCGTTTGTATCTTACTTCCGTCTTGTCGGCAACGCCGTGTCACTTCTTGTTGATACTAGTCTAGCACAAACTGTCCAAAAGCATAAAGAATTTGAGTGAAAAGCAGAAGAAATGAGAGAAATCGAGAGAATTAAATACAAGTTTAGTATTGAAATCAATAAAAATGATAAAGCTGTTTCGTTCTTAAAGATGTATAAAATAAGTGCATAAATTGTATGTCCTTGCAGAACGAAACGCTTTTATACGAGTTAAAACAAGGAAGAGCATTGTACTCGGTTACTGTGCAGGGTCTCTACACAGGCTCCCGAATGATAGACATGGAAAAAGAATTTTCATCTGGTGTGTGAATGTGTCTGTCTGTGAATAGTGAAAGAGAAATAAAGCGAGGGACAGAGCCCATCTATGTGAAATATCAAACCAAAGCACGAAATCAACTGAAAAGGCAGCCGGCCCTATAGTAACAAAGACACAAAACCTAATGGTTGGAGGTGCAAGGCCCAGCTTATGTGTCTGATATGTTAAAAAAATTATAGGAGCAGAAGGATTAGCCTACTTCTTGTGATTAGCCTATATGTGTTTATATACTTGTGAATATTTGTTGTAAGGCCCGACTTCCTTCTATGCATCTGTCTACACCAGTTTTGGCGTATCATAAGACCAAATAAGTGGCCTTTACAGCAGACATGACAGGACATCAGTGGACTAATATGATCTTTTTAAAAACAATACAAAATTTAAATGCTTAAAATACCGTTTCCCTATTTGAAAGAGGCTTAATGTTTACAATCGAAATTCGGTCGATTGGCTGCGGATATTATTACAACTAAAATGATTTAAAATGTTGTATCTCTCTGCACAACGACAGTAAGATAGGCTAACTATGACTCATGCATTACTTTTAAATGGCATTGGTATTTCACACAAAACTAAGACACAGAACGAAAATGTACACCAAAGGCGCGCAAGGACTATCTGTCAGTAAATGTCAACAACTTTGCTAATGAGGTATCTGTTTCAAAAGTATTTATGTTGTTGTATTTTTACACTGGGAGCTAACAAGAGAAGAAGCGCCCCAGGTTGACAGTTGACTGATAGGAACGTCGCTGCTCGTGGGGAGTGTCTTGAAAGGCCGCAAAAAATCATTAAAAGAGAACTTGTCGACCTCCTTTTCAAATACGTCAGCCTGGATGTGGGGTGGCTATGTGAGAAGAGTGCAATTACTACGAAAAGTTGACGATTTGTTAAAAACCATTGTTGAGCGAATAATTAGTAGCGGAACTAGCCGTAGATCTTGAGTCGTATGTTTTGTGAAATTTCCAACACATGCGCGCGTGCACGCACGCAGGCATATACATGTACAGCATATGCATATCTAAAACACACACACGCCAACGCAGACACTGTTAAATTTCTGACAGTAATTTAAAACAAAGGTCCACCCAGCTCTAACAGACCCTAGAAATACAAAGCCCCGCCCTCTGTATCGATAATATGAGGATTTTTAGCCATGACTGCCAACATACTAACTTATAGATGGATTCATGTGTACACGCAGCAACATATGCAACCATGACAACAAATATCTTGGATATTTGTTAAAGCTAAACATAATTCATCAAGCCTCTCATATACCGCCCCCTCCCTTTTCCTCAAAACACGAAATACTACTAGGGTGTCTTGAATTATGGCGAGTAATTAGTCATTAAAAAGATCTGAGGAAAAGAACACTTTTTGAAATGACTTGGTCGCTCCCCTTAACCTGTCTCCCTCCCCCTCAGACATACATAGACGCAGACCCCGGTCCTTAAGAAACATTCAGTTTTCACAAACCTGTGCTCCTCATCCACGGATAGATTCGGAGGTTGTTTTCGTTGTTTTGATGGTAGCCCCTCTGCTCTTCTTTATCACTGCTTTGCGCTTTACAGAGATCGCCAGCGCTCACCATGGGTAGATTCGGATGGTCAAACAGAGAGCTGTGCATGTTCAACGAAACAGCTCCCAGTTCATACGCAGTAGGGTACATGCCTTGAGTCTGGCTGGAAAGACTAGCACCGTTAGTGTACATGCTCGACAGGGAGACAGAAGATGTAGAGCAGACCGGTGCACCACTAGAAGCCGAGCCGTAGCCGCTGGCCCGCTGCGAGCTGCACGAAAAGGCGCAAGAAGTTTGCTCGGGAAACACGCCTGTAGAGAAGGCTGAACTGGCCACTTGGTATTTGGAAAACAACGCGTTCGCATAATACAATGAACTCATAATTTGAGAAGTGATTTATATGCCAAGAAGTTTTAGTGTCGGTTTTACGAGGTCCAATGATATATTATAGAATTACAGTCTAGATTTACACCAAAAATCACCCCTTTTTCCTCTGGGGCCACGTGATGGGCAGCACGTGATGAAATATCCTCCAATGGGTGTACGTCTTCCCAGAGCCCCGTCTAATGTGGAGAATGGCTTTGCAGCTGACCATCCACATAAATTTGTTAAATTATTAACTTACAGCCAACGCTACCGTCAACACAAATGCACATGGAGAACACACAAATCGATAGGCTATTGAGAAGTTTTCTGTAATCACCTAAATCCGTGCCAAGAAATAAATAATTGTGGGCTGTACAAACTTATAAATGAGTTCAGGTTGTCCTGATTTAGGAACGTGCCTCCTGTTTGGGAGGCCACCACACAAATAACAAGAAACCTATTTATTTCTGTATTGATTTTCAACACTATTTCCTCTTGTCACCGGTCCTGCGCATACCCCAATCTCATCACTGCATTTCTGCAATGTTTGTACAGTGTGCCCGTGTCAAGAGCAGTGCCTGCTTCAAAGCATCCCTATGTCCTGAACAGTCACCACTAACTAGCCATTTCCATGGCGACGGAATGGTTCAGTGCACCCCAAACAGTTTCCCTGTATATAGTTAGCAAATACGTTCACGCGAGAGCTCTGAATCTTGTCGTGGAACTTGTACTCTCTGAATGTTTGAGAAGCCCACATACTTTAAGACAGTAATTCACCTCACACGATGTGCTCCCATAACTCAAATACCCACATTTAACAAAGACCAGCAAGATGAAATTTCGTTTTAAGAGATTTTCGATGCAGATTCACGATAATACATAGTCTGTTTCTGTTTAGTGGGTATTATGTCGTGTTGTGTTACAATATTGGTCTGACAAAGTAGTCCTGAGGGTTTTCAGTTGTGGTTTCACATGCCGCCTCTCTTTTAGTTCACGTATCTAACTATACATCAAAAATCATACCACACTACATTACTTTTCTATGAGATTTACAAATGTGTAAACATATTATGTTTTATTGTTCCATAAATTTGTTCTCTTCCATTCTATTCCATGTTTGTGCTTATATAGATTCTTTGAAATTAAGGCCTATGTTTTAACATTTTTAAGCGGACATTGGAACCGCACATTAGCGAGAAATGATGTAGAGGATGCATGGTGCCAGGGATTGTCGCTTGTAAACTTTATTGTAAACTTTAATCTGCCGGATTTCTCCAGTTTTAGACACTAGAATACAGTTAAGTATGACAGCAAAACATATAGTCATCTCATAAACTACTTCAGTAAAGGTGAACGACAACAATTTGACTCATAGTAAACAATGGGTCACATGACATAATTTTCAAAATTCTTTTTTATTATGTTTATTCATTTTTATAATCCACTGTGCGCATGCTTACCCCATGAAAGAAAGACAACAAAAATACCATCGATTTAAGAAGAACCAAAGACGTGTAAAAAGAGATTCTACGGCATAAATAGGCAGTTTCATGTTGTTGGAAGTCATTAATTTCTACGTCATCATCATAACATATAAGTGAGAACAGTTAAAAGTGCACCATTTAACTTAAAAACTATACAGCTGCCAAGGTAATTGTTAATGACAATATCCTAACAATTGAAACTTAAGTTTCACGATAATTATTTCACAAAGAAAGGAGACTAGCTTTAACACTATCATACTCTCTGAGCAACAATTAAAAAGTAGAAATGCCTCTTGTCCTTCGTCTTCCTGAAGTTCTGTGGTCACCACATTAAGTTTATAGTCATTCGTCTAGTCCCAGTCATTTTTTATGTTCCTTCCTTGAGTGAAAGATGTAACCACTCGACTTGATTAAAATGTCTCTGTGAGACAAACCTCATGCAAACACCGTTATTCTCTTCATCATTGTCCGTTTTATTTTCCCAATTTATTCTTTGCCATTTTGATTGACTGACACGTACACACACAAACACACACACACACACTCTCTCTCTCTCTCTCTCTCTCTCACACACACACACACACGCTCGCATCCGCTCTACATTTGTTTTGCCTTGTCGCAGTCTTCGCCGGCTGACTGTGTCCCGGATTCCTGTTCTTTCTCTCGTTTCTCTTTTTCGATCTGCTCTTGTTCAGATTTGCTGCTTGGAAACTTGTCCTTGTTGTTTTCCTTTTTCCATTTCATGCGACGGTTTTGAAACCAGATTTTGACTTGTCGTTCTGTCAGTCCCAAAGCGTGTGATACTTCAATCCGCCGCTTGCGTGTTAGGTAGGGGTTGAACAGAAACTCTTTCTCGAGTTCGAGCGTCTGATAGCGGCTGTAGGTCTGGCGGCCTCGCCTCCGTCCGGCAGCTACTGGCAATAAAGAAGTTTACAGATGTTAGACAGAGCTCACAATACGCGCCAAATCGTAATTTTACAATGAAGTTCAAACATATTTGTGAACCAACATTGCACAAAGGCAACTTCCATGCGAAATTAACATCTACAGTACATAATCGCGATACATTATTAGTTTATGGGTAGACTTTTAGTGTACCATGGAGACTCCCCACAGCCACAGTAATTAATGTAAAAGCTCCGCCATTACAAATATAAGTACCACAACACTAATACAAAATAATGAGCAACACTAACCCCACAGTTGAGTGGTCAAAAAGCAGGCTATACTATTTCACATTTTCAAAGGATTAGGCACAGCCATAATTGACATAATCATTGTAAAACGACCATTGTGTACTGAAATAAACTCAAGGCTCACTGTAAGTCGTTAAAGGCTGCAGTAAAACTTTGACCTGGGTGAGCCGTTGGACCAGCTGTGGGGCAAAGTCTCGCACATGGAAACAGCAAAAAGAGAAGGGGCTTTTCTCTCGCCCTCTTCTTCCTCTCTCCCACTCTCCTGTCTTTCTATGGCAGGGTCATTAAACTGTAAAGTGATTCACAAGTTTTGAACACCATAAAACAATAAAAACGGCTATTGTCCCCCCTCCTCTCGTGCACACAGAAAATGCAATTCTAAACCTAAATTGCACTGAGATTTTTTCGTGTGGCTAACCCAGGTTTATGTCACTTACACAAACACACACAACGCGAGTTGGCCGGCTTTTCTGTCTACCGAAGCTCACCTTGAGGTCGCATCCACGGGAACAGCTGTGTGGGCGACGGACTCTGCTCTGCTTTGTCCGTCTCGTCGCCGATGCCCCCCGTGGCGAGCTTGCAGTCGCTATACTGAACCAAGTCGGCGTCTTGAGCACCGAAAAGCGTTTGCCTCTGGAGAGCATCATAACCGTAGAAGTTACCCGGCTCGCCGTGACAAGTTACTGCACAGGGACTCTGCTGGTAAGGAGCTGCGGAGAGCGTGGATGCGCCGTGGTGATAAAACTCCTGAATCTGAGGGGCATGCTGAAAAGTGGCCCCGGTGCCTGGACCGTACACGACGGTGGGTCTCGTCCCTAGGTCCTGAGCAAATCCGCACTCGTAATAGTTTGGCCGCAGAGTGTCTCCACTTTTGTATTTAGTGAAGAGAGAGTTGACGAAATATGAGCTCATCTTTTGATGTTGTAGGCGCTGATTTTGTTGAAGAGTTTGCGTTTGAATGTCTTTATATAAGCGCAGTAGCTTCAGAGAGTTGTCAGTTTCAAAGTTACTGAGGTAACAAACAATGCAGCAGCCAAGCCTTGATTTCCAGTAACTGAACGGTTTGCGTTTGCATACCTTTGTTAAAATAACTTGTCTAAAGCTTCCATAGGCATGTTCCCACTGTAGAGTTCCAGCATCACAATTCTGGTGAAGGGTGCCAGTTCCCAACCAGTTTTCTATGATTTACTCGGCTGCAAAAGAGCAGTTTCATATTTTGCTGTGTGTTTTCACGATCATTTGCATCTTCTATCGGATCCTCGTTCCATTGGCTTTTCGCATCCCTACACGGACACCGCTCTGCGCGATTCTGATGTGAAGAGAGTGAGAGAATGAAAAAGAGAAAGCGAGTGAGAGAGAGCTGAGAGGGAGAGAGCGCGACGGAGCAGGAGAGGGAAGGGGGGCCAAGGGAGAAAGAGGAGGGGAAAATATGCACATTAATATGTTCAAGCGGGTAAGTTAATGAGAAATCTGCCGCTTTGCATCAGATCAAGTGCATAGCCTCTGTCCCTCCACCCCTACTCAACTTCTCCACTCCAAACCCCTTTGAAAGGTTGATTTTTTGCATGTTCATCACAGACAACCTAACGTGATGCATATTTAGTCGTTAATTTCCAAATCTCTAACGAGGTCGAGCCTCCTTTTTTTTTTTTTTTTAAATGTCAGGGTCGAGACGGCCAATCTTAAAAGGTACATAATTTAATTGGCATCAGTTTAAATACATCCTATAAACCTTATAAGCACGCTTAAACTTACAAAATCATCCTCTGCAGCGACCAAGGCGTGCGCATCGAAAATTAGCGAGGTGGTCATATTTAATATTCTGATAATTGTATTTATATAAATATAGTTACAGAGATATGAGGATGGTGAAATGGACCTGCAGGTGTAATGGCAAATGTGGTTGTAAATTGTTTAACAAACTATAAAATGCAATAAACGCCCCTACTGTTTGTTGTTGACGTAGTGCATCATGAAAAGCTGTTAGGTTTTTATGAGGTTCCACGAACAGTGCTGTAAATTCTTCACTCCGGATTTTATCCATGCAGAAATAGTAAGTCCTTTGATTGCCATTTTCGTTTTGTTTTCCATACAGTCTGCCATTGTGTTTAGCACGAGTAAATCTGATTAACATTACCTAGAAAATCCGAGGGGTGAAAAGTACCGTGCAAGGAATTTTCTAATGGTAAAAATGCAACTATCAGTGAATAAATCAATTAAAATTAATTAACAAACAAGTAATATGTTTTACGTGCTTGTATCAGTTTAAAATGTTCCTGGATTCGTTTTGATTTGGGAGAAAAATATGGAATTCTAATTGTAAAATTATTATAGAATTATTTAACTTCTCATATTTTCAAAAAATCAAAGATTTTGTCATTTGTTATTTTAAAGTATGCTTATACACTGAATAAAAATGCTCACCTAACGCACAAAAAGTAATATTTTTTAAATCTATATGACACATATGGTCTAATGCCGGTGCTTGTCATTTTACAACTTCATTTGCATCTATAATAAATTACTGCCGGGGATTTGAAACAATGTCTTTCCCAAAATCATCACCTCAAAGTGACGAATCCTTTTAAAGTTTTATGTTGACTATATGAGGGGGATATTTACATTTCAACACGTGGGGTATATACAATATATATATATTTTCTATATTACGGGTTAATCTTAAACGGTAGTCACGCACATCTTGTTCTACACTTATTAAACGTTTCTTCTCTTGACAAGGACAAGGAGTTCACCAAGTGTATACATTTTTTCTTACGTTTGACCAGTAAAACTTATGATTCGGCTTTAGTAAAATCTAGAATATCGCATGCTAAATTCTGATGTAAAAGTAAAATAGGCTATAATGCATCTAAGAATGACAGACATTCTGTTGTAAACATTTTCTGTAATTTGACTTTCCATTGCATAAATATGTGGGTATATAGCTAGTGAATCTAATAATAAAATTAATGGTGTCAGAGAACGTCGTACTATTGTATGTTTTTGTTTGTTTGTTTGTTTGTGTGTGTTTGTTTTTTCTATAGTTTCACTGCAATAGCAGTAGTCAAGTTATGTGTGTTTTTGTTTTGTTTTTGTTATTTTTGCTGCCAATAAAACATGTGCTAACCCAAGTTTTGTGTGGTGACTTTATATCTTATTTAATCATATAATCATTATATTACCATTTAAAACAATCACTGCTCTTTAGAACTGTATCATTGCTCTAATAATTTCCAATAAGCCAAACTGAAAACGTTTAATAATCTGTTTTGTTAGGATTAAAAGTTAAAACAGAATTACAAAAATGCATTATTAATTATTACATCCTAAGTTTGCGTATCCCAACATTTAAAGATACATTCATTAGTACTCAAAGATGTTTTCAGGATCTTTATCACATAGATTAAGAATCCTCTGAAGTTAATGTTCTTCGTCTTTTTCAAAGGCTCCGCTGTAACACAGGGAAATTGTGTGAATCTTACTTTAGTCAAGTGTAATACCGCACATGTTTGCGAATGTTTTGGCCCCAGCGTTTCCGGTTTGGGGGTGGATGGTGGCCAGCCAGACACTTTTTGATGGAACAACATTGCCATCAAGCGGCAATTGTGTGTTAGGCCTACTCCATGAGCAAATTCAGCTGTGATGAAACGGAAGTTCAAAAGCTAATGGTTCTATAAACAACGGACATAACAACAGAATGAGCGAATTAACAGCTCAGTAAGTGCAAATTCAATGATGTTAAGTACTTATTTTCATTCTCTATAACAAGAAATCCATCTAAAAACCGACACTTATAGGATCGAGTCTTGTGTGTTTTTCATCATATCGAGAAAAGTAATTTAAGTAGGGTTGGAACACTAACACTAATGTTAAACCGTTAAAAAAAAAAAAATTCTGTCTTACTAGTATTTTGTTAATATTTTTAACTGTATTAAGCTTAACATTTAGAATGAGGCTCAAAAAGCATTCCGTCCGTCCATGATGTGCAATTTTTATTTGGGTTCCACTCTTCTTATATTAATGCCCAACTACTACTACCGCTATTAATAGTACCATTACCAAACCTGCTGCTGCTGCTACTACTAGGCTACTACTAATAATAATAATAATAATAGCAACAACAAGAGGCTAATAATAATAGCTGACGCTAGCGGCCTTCCACGTATTATTTTTAATTACATACACACGTTAGAAGAAAAAAAAGTATCCAGGCCACGAAATAACATTTCCATGCATAAATACCTCCCCTTTTTATTTGGGCTGCGTTCTTGTGCACTATTGTATCACCAGCATCACTAAAATACTATTAGTAATCATCATCATTATGTTGACTTTCCTTTTGTTAGTTGTCAATACTGACAGGCTTTAAAACCACAGAGATCAGTTAGTGTGTGTGTGTGTGTGTGTGTGTGTGTGTGTGTGTGTGTGTGTGTGTGTATTTTTTTAAAGAAATATTTCGATTTATTCGAAAGCTTTATTACATTATTATTCGCATCATTGATAATGTAAGTAGCTAGTTATATTACACTATACAACACCAAACCACACACCACGACATAACCATAATTCTTAAATTATTTTTGTTATTCATGTAGACTACATGAAAGCAGCTAATAAACACAATAAACTCAATGTTATAAATGCTATAAATAATAAACTATAGTGAACATTTTAGGGAATCTATGCGAATTTTAATGTAATGTGTGGTTTTGATTTTGAGAAAATTAAATATTTTTCTTTAGCAGTCGGCCTTTGTATCACCAAGGCACAAACGGATGTGTACCTACAAAAAAGTCGAGCCCGGTCCCAAAGGTTGTAAACAAATTAGCGTTGGTCATCCCAGACGTCTCGCCAGAAATCCTTTTTGCGGCAGTTTATGGCCCGCTATAAGGGCTGTAGTGCGTTCGGAAATGGAACAAAGGGTGGGAGTCGATTGAATTGGACTCAGGGCTCTCATGTGGAAGTCCAGATCTCACTCATCCCGACCCCCTACTCTGTAAGGAATCTGGACGGCTAAAGAACAAACGCTGTACACAATAAACGACAAATGCGAGAAAGGGGAAGAAAAAAACAGGCTCCCCCAACGGAGACACAGTGTTTACGCAAATTATTTTGCCTTACAGTTATTAGAATCCTGAAACGTTTTTCACAATTTCTCCCATTTTTTCTCGCGTAGTGTTTGCTTTACAGCCATTTAGTTCTTAACCTTCAGAAATGTATACCCTATAAAGTTTTATTACAGTCATATTATTTTATTGCGGCACACCACATTGAATTTCTTTCTCTTTTTTATGACAGTCGACTTCCCATTTCCTTCGAACATCGAGCGTACATCCTTTCTGCAGTTTGTTTGCTTTCAAAACACCAAAATAAAGGGCGTTAATGGTGCGGCAGGACTCAAAATATCTTCTCAGCTCTAGAATCACCAGGACAGACTTATGCTGAATTAATATGTGACGAAGGCTGAATTCGTACACACATCTGTGAGCCAGGACAACTGGCAATGTCTTCAAAAATATTTAATTGTTGCAATATGTTGAATGCAGAACTTTTTTAAAGCTTCTTTCTTTCCTCTTTCTATTTGCAATTGTGTCAACTGCATAATGGGTAGAACATTGACTGTCTAAATTTGTAGTCAAATCATTGTATTCTTTATTTATTTATTTTTATTATTGCTATGCAACTGCATATGGCTATATTTACCATCGCATTTGAAATGCACATTTTCTCTTACATTATTGAGTGTCTACTCTAGAACTTCAGAGCCTGAAACATTTAGACCTACCTTATCCCTTTTAGTTTGCATAATTTATTATGCATCGCCTCTGCAAGCAAAATATCCTTCTTGACTCTTGATGCATAGCTTGCATCTGGAGGATGCGGTATAGCCAAATGTAACGCCACAGATATCATAAGGGAATCAAATAATACGTTAAGAAGAGAGCCAAAGCAAAGATGTGTCATGGTTATTCTCAGTAATTCGTCTTTCCACATATGAGCTGCACGTTTCTTCATTCCGATTCAAGATGAATGAATGCTCGAACGCACGATAACATATTTACAACATATGACTGACTCTCATTATAAAATGCAGTAAACATTAAAGTAGAGTACTACAGCATGTCCTTCGCTACAGCACAAAAGGACGAGATAAAGTTTGGGCTGGTTTACAATAAAAAAATATAAAGGGCAATTATTGTGCCAAATCAGAGAAAGAGTTGACGTGCTAAATAAATAAATAAATACATAGGCTACTTACATACACACATACACACAAAAAAGCAGCAAAGACTTCAATTTCACCAATATGCATCTATGTCCATGTGTCCGGCTAGTTTCGATAACACAAAGATACACACATCATGCACAGCTAAGTATATTTATTTTAAATTACATGATGAATGTTTAGATTTCGAGAGAAGATTGTTGCTGTGCACTCATTTAGAGAGAGAGAGAGAGAAAAACCATTACATTTTAAATTATATTGTATTTGGGTAACTTTCACCAGCCTGTCTATTAGCTCTGTCCATAGAAATGGAGACAATGTGTGTGGTCTATATGTAAACTTTAATGAGTCCAGCATCAACAGTGCAATAGCACAGATTAACAACACAACAAAACAATAACACAAAAAGAGACAGAGCAGTCGTGTACAAAAACAATTTAGATCTTGCGTTGCGAGTTAAAGTCTGGTGTTGTAATGATTTGTTTTTTTTAATAAATGTACAGAAGCCATGAAACAAGCGTGTTAGAAAATAGCACAGAAAGTGTGTGTGTGTGTGTGTGTGTGTGTGTGTGTGTGCGTGTGTGTGTGTGTG
>NW_015540854.1:56797-65801 GCF_001515605.1 Sinocyclocheilus anshuiensis | reverse complement strand
AGTGTGTGTGTGTGTGTGTGTGTGTGTGTGTGTGTGTGTGTGTGTGTGTGTGCGCGCGCGCGCGCGCGTGACTGGTCGTGCGTCAAAAAAGTGGGAAAAAGTTGAAATGGCCTCAGACAGTTTAAGAATTGATTGACATTTGAAGATTGCCGCGCTCGATTTCCGTAAAGTCAAATCACAAAAACGCAAAACAAACCTTTAAACCAACAAAGCAATATGAAGGAACGAGCAAATACAGAAAAACATCACTGACAATGGACAACGGACATGATTCTGGACATATAGCCTACATGGAACGTGTAAACAAAATAGGAAAATTAAAAGGTTACGTGTATCAGCTCATTCAAGTATGAATTATTTTTTTTATTCTTTTTACAACATATAAAACATTCCATTTAAAATAAAAAAAACTATTAACGTATTTACAATAAATTAAAACAACAATCCTTAGACCGCACATAAAACAGATTCGAATTAATACTAGCTTTTTCAATAACACATACATAAGAAAACTACACGATACGAGGCATGCGCAAATTTATGTAAACAACTGCGACCGAATCTGTATTAAAGGTTGTTATACATTTCAGCACGAATTAACTCTATGGTTACTGGCACGCTACAAATACATACACTCGGAACCTGCACTCTAATTTTCAAAAGGATTATTTTGGGATATCTGAACAAAAAAAAACAAAAAAAAAAGAAAGTAGGTAAAACAACTCATTTCATTCGTGTTTACTTTCGTGTTTACAAATGGATTACTTCAGTTTGAATCTTGATTTTGACCCCAAATGATACAAACACTATTGAACGGAACTATAGTAGAAGCTATAAAGAAAAGATCTGAAAGCAATTTTAGAAATTATTATTATTATTATTATTATTATTATTACTACTGTTAGTACATTCGAATCAACCAAGACAATTTATAAGTGTGCTTCTACCACAAATCTCTGCGCACAAGTAAATGTCAAAAGGAGCTAATTTATAATATCGTAAACTTCAAAAGGTTTTTGAAAACGGTTAGCATACGCACTCTTCAATAACTGCTTCACAGATGATATAGACACTACGAACTAAAGGCTGTTTTAATCCGCTATAATAATAGTAATAATAATAATAATAATTTTGTAAAAGAAAGCTCACGTCTTTAGCAAATACGTGAACATGCTTTACAGATAAGCAAAACTTCCCTTGTATGTTGAATGAGTCTTATGTTTTGTTAAATACATTTCATATCAGCACACGTCTATGACAAAAGGAATGATGAAAAATGCAGAATTATAGAGAGCAACTTTATAAAAAAAGCACAATATTTCAGCTGTTCTTAGCCTGTTGAAACAGTTCCTTATCACCTGTTTATTTCCTGGTGAAGTGTTTCTTTCACTCAAGTCATAAAATGCAACAAAAGAAGGGAGAGATGGCAAGACGGTTTCCCCCTCCTCTGCATCATCTCACCTCTTCCTTATACTGTATATGCTTAACACTGTCCAGTCCTACAGAAAATAGTGTGTGAGTGCGCGTGTGCGTTTCCTTTTTGATGCAGTAAAACATTCTTGCATCAGCTTCCAGATTTAAAATACTTTTTGTAAACGGCTTGAACGCCTGGCACCAGTCTGCGTTATTATTCTTTGGGCTGGTCCTTATTCATTTTCTTCATTTTCATCCTTCTGTTTTGAAACCATATTTTTACTTGTCGCTCTGTCAAGTTCAGCAGGCGAGCTACCTCGTGTCTCCGGTCTCGGGTAAGGTACATATTGAACAGAAATTCCTTCTCCAACTCCAAGGTCTGATATTTCGTGTATGGACATCGCTTCTTCCGGGATGATCGAGCGTGTAACCAGTTGGCAGATGGGTCCTCTGCAAATGACAGTCAAAAACAAGAAGAGTAGATCATAATGTTAGTACAGATTCCAACATGAAACACATTTCAAAATACACTCAAAAAAAGTTACAGCCTTCACGAAGACAATGAATATTATTAAAATAAAGTGCTTTAGGGCGCCATCACTTACAAATGCATGAAAACCAACACTATGGTTTATGAAAACGAGGAAAGCAAAGCAATATCAAAGTATTAACTTGAGACGCAGTAATAAAATTATATGCTTAAACTGTACCACCACCAGTAAGCAACAACTTTGTACAAGAGGCCACCTAAATTCACCTGTGATAATCCGTGTCATTCATCTCCCTGCAAAGGAGAATGTGAAAGCACTGAATAATATAAAGTATTATATATATATTATATATATATTTATATATTATATATATTCTTTAAAGAAACAAATAAGAAGAAGAAAATGGCTGAGGGGAAAGAAAGGTTTAATTTTGAACTCTACAGGGAGTTTAACCATACTGGAATGCACTGTAAAATGTGGTCACATGTGACATGAGATTATCTCCTTTTTAGGGAGAAATGTGGGATGAATTACGGAGGAAGAGCATCTCTAACGAGGCGTCTTCTCCCTCAGTGGTTTGGTCGGGAATGCAGATGGGAGGCTGAAAAATGTCCGTTGTGCTGACTTTTGTTAACATGCACACGGAGAAGCTGAATGTTATAGCGATTGGAGATTCACTGTGATGACGAAATTGATGTCACCTGTGCATGCCTTCTGTACCTCTGTGGGTTAAATGACGTCAAGGGAAAATTTCTACCATGGTGGTGCTTTATGCTCTCTTAAAGTGCATACTATTTGCATGAAAAACATTCAACGTTTGGCACATACCTTCACTTTTCAGGGGCTCAGACAGTTTGAAGGTGTATGCTAGCAGGTTAGAAAAAGCCACGTATTTATAGATGTTTCCCATCCTATGCGTGCAACTCCATCGCTTCTGCCTCAAGACATACACGTCAGTTGTACATCAGCTTTCTAGGATATCTCAAATCGCAATTGTATTTTTATAATGATGGGATGAGATACACGCATCTAAAATTATTAATGCGCGTGTCATGTCAACTACAGGCCTCGCGGACACGTCTGTATACCTTGCGACTTACGAGACAGGACCGAGACGTGATCCCTAACAATGAAACACTACGAGGGTAATGCTATATGATGAGGAAAGTGACGCGTGTTTCCATTGATAAATATGAATCAAAATCCACAAATTACACAAAGTTTAGAATTTATTTATTTATTGCCTCTAGTCAATTTGATCAAAACGTTTTCAAAGACAATGGACCTCTGACCTTAGGACGCTTATTATTGCATTTGCGCACGATTGGACTGAATCGTATTTTACTCTGAGAATTTTTTAACGCAACATATCCCAAGGAGCTCACGTACGAGACCTATAGACCTTGAGACCTATAACTTTTCCTTCTCATGGGCAGCCATGAGCACAAAGCGGGACGTGTAACTCCCAACATCATTGCCTTTGCCTACAGTTTATTCTGGAATGCAGCCCGGGGTAGCACATTGGGGATTTCTGTTGCGCACAATTCCATTAGTTCGCACTTCGCAGTGCTGCAGCCTATTTCACGAATTAAAATCAATGACCTTTTCAAATTCATTGCAACAAAATCGAAAACGATCGTTGAACAGATCCCTAAGAATTTAGCTGCATTTCTGAATTTCTTGGAATACTTTAGCAATAAACAATCTTACATGATTATGAGCTGGAATTCTGTGGATTATTCTCTGCACCGGCTCAACCCCACTCTTGAGGGAGCTCAAAAACAGGCAAGATCATGGAAAAACATACAACCCCCCAGCAGCCAGATGTACCATTAAAAACATATTCAGTATTACATTTATTTTGTGGTATTCAAACTATACCTTCACCTCTGTGATATAGTCAATAATATTTCCGCATAAATAGAATTATATAGATTCAGATGAAAAGCGAATAAACGTTATAATATTTTTGCTAACCAAGAGCTACTAAACATAAGACCAACATTTGTACTATTTAGTATAACTAAGAGACAATTTGGGGAGTCATTGCACGAAAAAGCTGTTTACAGCCGACCTAAAACAGTGCACTAAAGTGCATTGACGCGTAAATAAGGGTCTCTAACAGAGACAGAAAGAGAAAGAATATACTAAAAGTTACTCAATAATGAAATAAACGCAAATAACATGATCTGGGAAAATGAAAGCTTGTTTTATAAAGGTGTGAATCCTCTACGTGACTCCAACTGGGCAAAGCAAAACAGTCGTCAGCGATCCTATATATGTAAAGCATGGCTAAATCATACATATCTGGGTAAAAATACAGACTCGATTAAAAACCCCTACATGCAAGCGAAGACTTGAGAATGTTACATGATCATACTTGGCTGCGTGAGGTGTCTGTAGCTCTCCGTTGCTTTGTTCTAGTTTTATGACAGCATTAAACGCTTTACAGAGTGTTCACTTCCTAGGTTTATAACTTACTTTGATCCGGTCCCTCTTTGTCCTCGCTGCCTTCGCATATGTCCTTATTGTCTTCAAACCCAGCGCTGTGACCAGAATTCATCTCCCGTGCTGTAGAGGACTCCAAGATATACTCATGCTGCCCGACTAGTTTCGGTGGTTCCCCGAGATGTCCCAGGAGCGGCTCCATCTTGACCTGTTCTTGCCCGGGCAGAGGCTCTGCTCTCGGAGCACAGTCAAGCCATGTGCGGAGGTATCGAGTATCCCTTGAAGGTACTGGCTGCGTCGATATGTACGGATGGTAGACCGCTGGTAGGCCATTGGACGCGTGGGAACTGAATGGACTCCATGACGAACTGAACACTGAAGGCTTGGGCTGGAAGCTACAAGAGGGGAACTCCGGATGCTCGCCGGGTCCCGGTTGTCTAGCGCTGGAGTACTGTACATTGGAGAAGCGGGACGCGTTCGGATCTTCTCCTTCATGACTTATAATAGAATCGACATAATAGTTGCTTAGAGTTCCAGAAATTGACATTCTCGGACATTATATAACGCACTGTTCATTAAAGGGAAAACATGTACAATAGAAATGTGCTTTACTCCCCTCTTTACGGTACTCCTCTCTACTCGCTCGCCAACGAAGTAGAGCCGGGCTGCTATGGTGTGCGCTCCGAGCGAAGTGATTGGTCAGACTTTTTTCGCGAGCCTGATAAAGCGTCAATGGGGTGTAAATCAATCCGCCAAGAGGCTGTATGGAGCTCTCCTCCTCTTGCGCTCTCTATATTTCCCATCTAAATAAATTGTCTTGTTTATGCAATATGCAAAGTGGGAGTGTGTCCATATATCTCCAGATATCTACAAGCAGTCGGGAAAATGTCAACTTAAATTATGAAACGTTTGACATATTTAAAAAAGCATATGCAGAGCAGTGGCCCACAATAATAAGTGAGAGAACATTTTTGTCTATGAATTGATGTGCCATTATATCGTGATCTATACAGCATAAGTGCTGAATGGGAGCTTAATCATATTTGCTTGATAAAATGTATGACAATAACTATTTAATATAGGCAATTTATGGAGATATTTAACAGGACTTTGAAAGGTATCACAAAAACCAAGTGACGTTTGCTTATAAAGTTTACTCAACCGATTTTTTTCCTAAAATATTTTATACCCCCACGTTTAAACCTCTAAACCTCCGAGGAGGCAAACCTCTTCCTTCTTGTAGTAATAGGAGTAGGCCTACGTTGAGATAATGAACAGCTTTATTGGGAAATTAACAGTCATTTTTTTCTTAACGAGGGTATTAAACACCACGGTGCGACAATCCCCTTGCATTTATAGAAGAAACTACTTGAACTTTTTTGGTCGTTTAATACTATTATAAAATACTACATCAGGCAGCTTTGATTTTTATAGGCCTGATATACTGCCTGTGGCGAGGACCGTGAACGACTCCACTGTAGTGTTCCATCCAGTCGCTCATTTCACACACACAAATAAACAAATAAATAATTTTTTTTTTTTTTCAAATACACAACAGTCTATTCTACTCTCTCTCTGCAACATTTTGCAACAGAAATTCTGAATTACGCATGCAAAAAGGCAAATGTTTCAGAAAGGATTTCACTGTCTGTGGTGAATGTCTTCGACCATCAATGTAATACAATATAACTGTGATTTCAGCACTTGCTGTGTGTGTTGGCCGTGCCCAATAAATAGTTGCCACTTAACATACAAGAATAAATCGAGCCTATGATGCTGTTGTGCCTCAGCAAAAGAACGATAGCAAATCATTTTTCTACAAAAAAACATTACAGGTACTGTAGAGTTAACTGAAAAAGACAATTAAAGCAACTATTACCATCTTAGTTCATTGTGACTTTAGATAGCACATACTTAGCTTCGTGCTAATTTTATTAACTACACCTGTAACCATGCGTAAACAGGGCAAGTTGCATAATAAGATACATTTGTGCAATAAATTGTGCTATAGAATCTCTAAAACCTCTAAAATGTTAATTACATCAGGAAGAGGCTGCACACTTAAATCACAACCTAGCCGTTTAAAAAGGCATTTAACAACACCCTGTAAAAAATCAACCCGTCACCGGTGCATTACTTCACGTTGAATTAAAATATCTCTGCCTTCTGTTGGAATTACACAGAGAAAAGGAAAGATAATCAAAAAAAAAATGTGTATTGAAAGCTACACTTTAATCATACACTGTAATCGATTTGGATCATATTTCCTTATGTAATATTGAGCTTCTACAAATAAGAGCATACCGGAACATATACTACCACATGCTATCAAGCTAGTTAAAATGTATGACGTGACAGTCTTAGAAAAAATTGAGGCATACTGTCACGCATACAAGCCTTTAAGCTAAGCATTTCTTTTAGTAGTGAAACCTTTGTTTAGAGAAGCTGGCTAATGTTTGCCGTATTTGACCACATATCTTTTTACATATCTTTTTACATATTCCTGTTTATAAAGAATCAAAACCTCTTGTGAGCAAAGAAAATTTAATTCAAACAAATATTAATCACAAAAATGCATCTCAGCACATATAATTTGTAGGACTATTTTGAATATCGTTATAGGGTTAGGTTCCGTTGAGCATGTCTCAGTATCTTCCTTGTCCACACTCTGGCTATGTTTGATATTTTGTCATGAAATTCCAAATAGACTTACTCAAAAAGCATCAGCAACAAAGATAAATGTATCTGTGCTCTGCTGTGAAAACTCTTCAAGGCAAAGTTTAACATGTCTTAATATAAACACCGTTTCATAACTGTTTGTAACTCTCGTTTTATTCAGTGTAGGACCTTAACTGGAAGGTGAAACTGCACCTCTCACCTTCAATATGGAGAGTTTCTTGTATGGAATGGGCTAGTTATAGCTAGTTGTAATCATAATTTACATGTTGCAAGCATTCGTGTAGGACATTTATATGTTGCAAGCAATACATAACCTTATTCTTAAGGATAAAACTTTCTAAAACTACAATTTGGCAATAGTTTTTGCTGGTATACCAATGACTCCAGCAATGATAGCATATTGACTGATTGTCAGAATATTGTTGCACGCTATTGGCCACCACAGGCACTCTGCAAACGTTACCACACTGTATTTCAAATCATCAACAAATGCAGCTTTAAGTTTTATACATCAAAAATAAGTTTTTCCTACTGCTCTAATGAGTTTGCCTTAGAAAAATATCACAGTTAATCAAATTTATCATATGATAAAGCGTTTATGACAAAAATTATTGTGTGAATTTGCCATTAATTGTGGATTTCTTAATACAAAAGCATCTGAAACAACCGAATTGATGAGATATGTTCTAAACCGATCTAATTTTATCCATAAACCTATTGCCAATTTTTAAATATTTCAGTGTCGAGGCTAAAAAATATGCATATTATATTATATATATTACATACTTTCAGTTTTGTTTAAGATAATTAAAGCAACAGTTTTTAAATAATGAAAGAATATGTAAAAGTATGGTATTTGGGGTAAAAAACTGACTTTTCCATTTGTTGACATGACATGGTTAGATTCAGATGGTAAATATCATATATTATGTTGGGTGTCCATTTAAAAGATAATCACCATGTTTAGAATGAAACCATCATATTTAAAAACATGATATTAATCATATCATATAATAAAATATAATTTGTTGTTACTACTGTAAATATATATTTAATTATTATTGGATCTCCTTCAATACTTTCAGAATCTTTACTTATTAAACCGATTTCGTTTCTGTATTTTAAAATGTATTTTTATATTAACATTTTAATGACAGTATATTTATTGAAAAAAATATAATTATTTTATTTGTCAAAATAAGCAGAAAATAGTACAAACTTTGCTAAAGTGATTGTTTTGGACAAGTATTAACATAGACATTATTTTAAAAAACATTATTTTAGCTGAAGTATTTGTATCAATACCGTGTGCCTTTTGCCCGTGTGTGGGGTAAAAGGCCCCTCTTGCCACCTCATACATTTCTAGGATTTTTAAACTGTTGCTCCATTAATGTTCAATACAACTTATATATTTTTTTCTGCAATTATACATTTTAGGCGCAGTGAATGGCACATTTTTTCTGTTGGTGGGCCTTTAGCCCCGTTGTACCCTATATATATATATATATATATATATGATATGATATGATGTATATATGCGTTTTTTCAGAGATCAGGTGTTTGTAAAAAAAAAATGATAATATGAAATATGTATGTTTATATTATATAGTACGAAAATATGTTCATTCTACTCTAACTGCAAAACTTTACAGGTGATCACAATTGATTAACATTAAGTGTCCTAAAAATTTTGAATATTTCTATAATAGTTTAATATATAATTGAGGCATTGTGTTGGAATTTTCAAAACTTAAAATGTGTTTTAAAATGGTGTAGGACTCCATCTCACCGGCGCGGAATAAAAACAGGCCATTGTGAAAACAGAGGACATTTTCGAAGAAACGCAGTGTTGTGGGTGAACAGATTTATACTGCTCGTGTTCAGCATTAAAAAAAAAAAATTGTGTGTGTGTAAATATATATATATATATATATATATATATATATATATATATAAAAAAATATATATATATG
>NW_015540854.1:45508-56317 GCF_001515605.1 Sinocyclocheilus anshuiensis | reverse complement strand
TGTGTGTGTGTGTGTGTGTGTGTGTGTGTGTGTGTGTGTGTGTGTGTCAGATACTGAGTGTGGAAGTAATATGTCAAAGAAAGAAACAACGCGATGTAATGGCTGCAATAATAACAGGAGCATGATCTGTAAGAATCGCTCATTTACAACTTATTAAGTACGTATTTTCAATGAAGGCGACACTGTATCCTCAGTCCACGTTGAACGGATAATGGTGTGATTTTTAAACTGTTGCTCCATTAATGTTCAATACAACTTATATATTTTTTTCTGCAATTATACATTTTAGGCGCAGTGAATGGCACATTTTTTCTGTTGGTGGGCCTTTAGCCCCGTTGTACCCTATATATATATATATATATATATATGATATGATATGATGTATATATGCGTTTTTTCAGAGATCAGGTGTTTGTAAAAAAAAAATGATAATATGAAATATGTATGTTTATATTATATAGTACGAAAATATGTTCATTCTACTCTAACTGCAAAACTTTACAGGTGATCACAATTGATTAACATTAAGTGTCCTAAAAATTTTGAATATTTCTATAATAGTTTAATATATAATTGAGGCATTGTGTTGGAATTTTCAAAACTTAAAATGTGTTTTAAAATGGTGTAGGACTCCATCTCACCGGCGCGGAATAAAAACAGGCCATTGTGAAAACAGAGGACATTTTCGAAGAAACGCAGTGTTGTGGGTGAACAGATTTATACTGCTCGTGTTCAGCATTAAAAAAAAAAAATTGTGTGTGTGTAAATATATATATATATATATATATATATATATATATGTAAAAATATATATATATGCGTGTGTGTCTGTGTGTGTGTGTGTGTGTGTGTGTGTGTGTGTGTGTGTCAGATACTGAGTGTGGAAGTAATATGTCAAAGAAAGAAACAACGCGATGTAATGGCTGCAATAATAACAGGAGCATGATCTGTAAGAATCGCTCATTTACAACTTATTAAGTACGTATTTTCAATGAAGGCGACACTGTATCCTCAGTCCACGTTGAACGGATAATGGTGTGTTTAACTGGAGCAATTCAGGCAGTTTCAGGTTCCTGTGAAATTAAACGTCCAGCCCAACAACTTGAAACTACCTAAATCACAGACCAGCTTGGTCTTCTCCGTGTTCAAAGGCAAGACCTGAAAGGCTGCCAGCAGTCTAGCGTCCAAAAGTACTGAACCAGATAAGCACTCATATTTCAGTGCTATGTCCTCTAACAGAGCACCGTTTAACTGAGGAACCGTATTAGAGAGCACTAGAGCTAAAATCTCAAGAAATCAACTGGAACATTTCTGACCCACTGCGGGGAAAGGTGATAGCGAGAACTGTTTAAAGACGTTGCTTGAAATAAAGTAATTTAAGTTCACAAGCATATCCGGTTCTCTCCAGACTGTCGGCAATAAAAGGGTCTATTGCCCCCTGTTATAAAAAGAGGCCCCTGCCTGGCCAATGACGTTGGGGATTGTCCCTTCTCAACATGGCGGTTCACCAAAGCAAAGACTGGCTTAGACAAAAGAGGAGGAACTGTATCAAGTCAAGCAACATCAGCATATGTTCAGAATTATTTCTTACGCGACGAAAACTCTCAGACAGAATGGAACAAAAGTAAACAACTGATACATTTCATCTTCACTTAATTGAAACCTACAAAAAATATAGCACATCTCATAACACAATACAAATTTAATAATACAAATCCTTCACAGTGCAAATTAACATACCAAAGTTTCAAACATCCATACCTAAAGTTCACATACTTTACCATTATTTCCGGTTAACACTTCTTAGTGCACATATAAAATACTCAAGAAAGCGCTCACAATATTTTTCGCCCATTCAAATATAGGTCTGTTAATGCAGCCATGAGATATTTGAGATAATGCAGATGAAAGCAGAACGTAAAATGAATCCAGATGGGTAAATATAACTTCACCTTCATTTCTAAAATTCAAATAGGAGCTCCATTTTGAATTTACAAGAAATTGATCCCAGAGATAATATAATTTGTGATGCGCTTACATTATATGTTTTATGTCTCTGGTTAAAAATTATATAGCCATAATAAAATTAATAAAAAATAGTAATAATATATTTTCTTTTCGTATATTTTAATTTAGTGTTAAGACAACGACTCCACATATTTTATCAATCAAATTGAATTTCAAAAGGTTTTGTTCAAATTAAACTCAAATGTCTTTTTCTTATCTATTCTACACCCAAAATCAAGTAGCCAAAATCTGTTAATATATCTAATAATAAAATAATTACTAGTTCACAGTGAGCTCGTAATTAAAGTTTTGTAATTGATACAATTGACAAATGCCTTCTCCTTTAATTGTAAGACTAAAGAAAGCTTCATGCCAGGTTCTTCGTCTCTCCAAGCTACAAGTTGTCATGAACTGAATTCTTGAATTGTATAAAACAAAAATTAAAAAATAAGTAGGCCTAATTTAAAATTTAAAGCTTGTATTACACCTTTAAATATTACCTTTATAGGTCTACTTATTTTTCAAAATGCATTGTCAATTAAATGGTCTAAATTAGAACACTGCCGATAAGGTCATTTTCAAAGTGACCACCGTACTTAATATACAAACTAAACGTTTTATGGTCACGTAACTTTTATTTAAAAATGCACTGCTTTTCAAAACAGAATTTTTAAGAATCACAGTTTAAGTTATACATTCGACCATGCTTCAGCATAAGAAGAAAATCTGTGCCTTTTCACTCGAACCAATATAACGACTAGACAACAAACAACATTTTAAACAAAACAGCAGTAGGCCTACCTGTGCTTGATGTAACTCCTCTGATAATGGATTTCCTTTTATGATTTTATTAAATTTTTTTACTCGGGTGTGTCCGAGTGTAATTTAGTTAACTAAAATATCAAATGCCCTATCTAAAAAAAAAAAAAACAACCGCTGTAACACTCATAACCTGTAAAAAATAAATACCTAAACGACATCAATAAACACTGTTCATGGGCCTGTGTGAATATGACAAGCTTACATTGAATAGCCAAAGACTTGTCTTATTTCGTTACACTTTTCTGTTCATCTTCATGCGAGGTATTAAATTTATTTCCCTTACATTTGCCTTATAGAACACATATTGTGAAACACCGTAGTAAGATCTTACTGATCGCTTCCTCCCGTTAATCCATCAGAAGCAGCAGTTGCATCAATCCACTTGCAACGGATGATAACTGCAGTGATTTGTGCGCTGAGTTCTTTTTAACCGTCTTACATAACAAACTAGACAGTGACATTTGTGCCAGGGTCCCTTGTCTGGTGCTCTCGAGTCATTTTTTTCAGTTTCATCCTGCGATTCTGAAACCAAATTTTAACCTGGCGGTCGGTGAGATTTATGCTCCGGCTAATCTCCAGGCGGCGCTCGCGAGTCAGATACATGTTGAATAGGAATTCTTTTTCCAGCTCCAAGATTTGGTGTTTGCTGTAAGGACATCGCTTCTTCCTCCCTGCTTTCGCCGACAGCCAGCCATTTGCAGCGTTTTCTAAAGTCACGTCTTCAGATAAAAAGAGAAAGAGAGACAAGGCTATTATATAGTCGCCCTTCACAGTGAACAAATAGCCACTGAGCTTGACTCTCGCGGCCATTACCTGCAGTGTCCGACATTTTATGACAGGAAATAATGTCAGCACAGACAGACTACGCACTGTGTCTCTGTTGGTCGGTGAGGGGGAGAAAGGGAAAAACAAATGAGGAGAAAGGGAGAGAACGATACAGGATATGAACCGCATAAACATTTTGTAGTTCATTTGTTGCAAATATTATCTCAACTAAACCGACATGAACCATTTATATTTTGCAAATAACTGGTTCATAAAATAGACGAATCCTAAGAAAAAAAAGTTAAAAAAATAAAAAAAAGTATTGGCCCTCACATTCCAGAGGATGAAAAGGCATATAGCCTACTTGTCACCTTTACAGTTTTCTAATGTATAATAGCTTTCTCTCGTTCTTTCTTAAATGTTTTGTTAAAGGTTTTGCATCATAAGAATGTCTTAAAATACTGCATTTCGGGCCAAACAAATAAAATAGGCCTCCATAACAAGTGAATATTCTTAAAAATAAAGGTGCTTCACGATGCCATAGACGAACCTTTTTGTCTAAATGGTTCCATAAAGAAGCTTTAACATCTGAAGGACCTTTCTGTTTCGCAAAAGGTTCTTTGTGGCGAAAGAAGGTTCTTCAGATTATAATAAGGTAAGAAAGAGATAGTTCATTAAAGAACCTTTGACTGAATGGTTCTTTGTGGAACTAAAAATGGTTCTTCTATGGCATCGCTTGAAGAACCTTCTGAAGCACCTTTATTTTTAAGAGTGTAGGCTATTTGGGGGAAATGGCTAACCAAACACACACACACACACATACACATACACATACACTTTTTAGAAATGTTAGGCCTCTCCCACGCTTAACAGAGTCCTTAAAACACATGTAGGCTATTGGTATAAAAAATAATAATAAAATTATATTTACGTGGCTGTTCCCAATCTGCTGACGTTGGCTTAGATTTAAATATATCCTTAATATACTCTACACACACTTTTCAGCAATTACTGTATATACTAAATGAATCCAGAAGTGACTTTCTTCGTTTCACATCAATAAAAAGTGTCCTAAAGCAATGCCACACCTGGCCCACACTAAGGCTTCCAGTTGACAATGGATCCTTCCGCTGTTTTGATGTTCTGAGAAACGACGTGCAATTTAGTCTGTCTGGGGCAATTCGGTGCAATAAATTCATTTTCAAGCCCTGGTTCTCTTTGTGTCTCAGTGGCTACACCCTTCAACAGCTTTCGGAAAGGAAAAAATAAAATAAAATCTTGTCTTGGTCTTTGATGGGCTTGCTTTAAACACTGCTGCCTCTTTTAACCTTGTTTACCCACCTTGCGTTCTCTCTCTGGGAGTTATATCGTTCCCGGTAAAGTCTGTCTGGAGAGTATTTGGCTCTGTGTCGTCTCTACTTCTCTGACTGATGCTCAGTGTGGTAATGATGCTCCCGTTGGTTCTGCGTTCACGCCACTGGCTTGGGTATTTAGTGCTTTCCATCGTTAAATAATGCGTATCGGGCTTATTGTCAGTTTCTGAACAGGAAGGCGCGGAGAAAGACAGACTGTGCAACTGTTGGGAGTCTCAGTGGGAAGAGTGCGACGTACTCTCTGGATCCGTGTCGGTATTGAGTGATAGGAATTTGTGTCCGGAGTAAAAAGAAGGTTCTGGACCGTTCAGAGAGCCCATATCTGTCATGAATCTGCTTAAGGCGGAGATGCCGAGAGGCTGTCTAGCTTGCCCTGTCGGGTCCACAGAAAAGTAGAAGGGGTCCTCTTTTCGACTTGAAGCGCTGATGGGACACGCGCTGACATGAGAAACCTGGACGGGACTCAAGTGCTCTCCATCCCAGTTCACAGCTCCATGGATAAACGGGTGACTCGGCAGAGCCATGGCTTACTCAACCGGGGATGTCTGAACCTGTTTTACTGTCTGAAGCGCGATCGAATACGCTGGGGTAGTCCCGCTATTTTGGACTTGGCAGTCCAGGTTAGAACGTGAGCCTCCGTACGCCCCACGCAAAGGATCCTTTAGACCCGTGCTATCGAAAGATTTCCCCTTTAGACAGTGTGACTTTCACCGCAGAGAATTTCTCGGAGCATGACATTGCTGGAGCATATTTTGGGCCAAGGCAACAGTGTCCCTTACTATTGGCCTTTCAACGAGTATGGCGCACGTACGTTTCCTTCTGCTGCATGCGAGCTCAATAGAGACTGGGGTTCACGGGCAAGCTCCTCCCCCTTGCAGAACTGCTTAATTCAAGTGCTTCATCAAGCTTCCATCCCAAATCATTGTGATTTCACCTTTTTTAAGTCAATACTATCAGATTACATAGGGAATGTTTGGAAGCCCATACAAGAAGACAATCGTATTAATCTTGAAGATTTGAAGATTTAAAATATTTAAATATTATGTATATATATATATATATATATATATATATATATATAGTTAAGGTGAACTAAACTAATTTAGCAATGACTTTGCATATTAGGTCAACCATACATGTTACAAAAATACTGGACTGCGCACTGGGCTTTGCGTGATGCATTTGATATTGTTAATAAATATTTAACCAAAAAAATACGAACTGCTGACAGTATTTGCTGACATTAAAAGTAAAAAAAAAAAAGACTAGATAGATATCAAATAAAACTGATGATAAGAGTCTAAAAGCAACACGAATATTTAAATGGACGCAATGTTTATATTCACAGAAGGCTAATACAAATTAATTAATTAGCTCCCGCTATTTTATAATAACAACAACAACAACAACAACAACAAACATAGTTATTTTTATTATACTAGATACTGTCAAAATAATGAATTAATTTAGTTTATTACATAACTGCAGCTATACTATGCTTATTAACTTCAATGTTATATTATATTTTTAATTTTGACAAAGTAATTTAGGCTTTATTTTATATAAGAGTAACAAAACAGATTACTCCTAAGTAAAATAGCAAACTTTGTTGGTAAAATTTAGTTTTGATCAAATATTTAAAAGGTACCAAAGGTTTTAGTATGTAGTGTCTATTTTGTTCAGAAAAACAAGATAGGAGGAGAACACAAAAACACTCTGTAAAACTAGATCAATTAAATGTTTAAGAAAGATGGGTTTGTCCTCACAATCAGTTATCTAGATTCTGTAGATAAACGATGTTAAATTAATCATTTATATATTACGAGATGTGAATTAAAAGATTACAGGAAATTGAAAGACTTTCTTCACCTATGTTAATGTAGACGGTAAAAATGTTGATACACAACAAACAATTATTTTAACGTATCATGAATACGATTAACATCAAGCAACAAATCCACAAATGTTACATTTGTTAAAAACTTTGCAAATTTATCGGCCTGGACTTCTCACGTTGTGCATTTCATAGCAGCTTTTATCAGCACAAGCACGTGAACCTCAGGGCCAAACCACTTGCTTCCTCAACTGCAGGATTGGATTTTTGTGACCAAATTAGCAATTTGCTTATGACATATTCCACTAGATATTAGACGACAAAAAAAAAAACATTTCATTATAGTTTCTGGATGGGCGAAAGCCATTTTTCTTATAACTGCAGTGCGCGTTCAATGTCCAGCTTTTAAAATCTAAATAAATGACTAATATTCTCTAAAGCAAATATATTGTAAATTAGGTCTTTTTAGTTTACATACCACAATATTTTGCTATCCTTATTTCCCGAGAGTGGAAAGCAATGCTGTATTTTGTAATTGCTCCCGTGCAAAAATTATAATGCTAGGAAATAAAGTTTATAACAAATCTTTTTTTTTTAATTAGTTTAAAATCGACAATGAATATGATACAATAAACATTTGTCTCAAATGTCTAACACTGACATATCGTCATATATTTCATTGCCAACTGTATTTAGTTAAAAAGCTACATAGCTGGACGTTTCACTCACAGAACAGTAGGCCTATGCTCACAATTTTAATCACTGGATAACCTGGATACACCATATGGTCATAAATAAACAATTTACAAATCAATGCATGTATGATTTTAATATACACTTACTTTGTTCTCCAGCCGACCCTCTTTCACAACTGGAATAAAAACTAGAAGAATTGAATACGTTTTCATAAATCCAAATAGCTTCGGCGCAAAGAGGCCTTTGGCCTTCGATATCCCACGAATGATTGCTTGCAGTAAAGATTTGACGCTGACATCACCCTGTCTCGAGCGATTGTTTACTTTTTGTCTGGAATGCTGCACTAAAACTATTTAACATTTTCTGACTGACATGTCTAACCGCTTTTTAAGAAACATCCCAGATAGGCTACCGTGTGCCTTTCTTCCTCGACTCCTTTTCACTTACAACAAGCCAGAAAGAAAAGGAACCCTGATCGAATTTTCCTATATTCTACACATTCCAGTTTTATAATCACAAACAGAATCGCTGGCCCCTTCCAAATGGTGAGAGGATCTTCGGTCAAACTCGTATAACTGTAGCCATGACAACCAAGCTACTCCATTTGCTGTAAAGTTTTACTGCCAAGACGTCTCTAAATAGCATGTGTCTGATGTGGAGAGGAGAGGGGAGTTAGCTCATTCTGTTTTTTTTTTTCTCTCTCTCTCTCTTAAAGTTCAAGACTGTGGTTGAATAATTAACAGCTTCTTTCCATAGGCTGGTCTAGTCTGCAGAAATTGTTTAAGGTGCAGCAAGAATTGGAAAGATAAACAGGACTATACAAAAGTTGTTGTGTTTCCCCCCCTCACAACAAATGAATATGCTGTGTGTGCTGACTGGAGTAGAGGGCCAGATGTTGAACTTCGAAGGCATGCATCAAGTTTTTGTGGCATTATTGTCATCATTTTATAAATAGCCTAGTATCAAGTAGTACCTTGATGCATATTAGTGCAAGATTAATGGTTTGGCAGATAAAACTGACGAAATTTAGATTTAGTTAGTAAATTGATCTGGTTGTATCATTTGCACGTCGCTTTGGATAAAAGCATCTGCTACTACAAGAATGAATAAACCTTCCTGGCAGCTGGTTCCGTCAGCCTTACTTGCTTTAAATACCATACAAACGGTTACCTTTGGAGCCTTAAAAATGTGCGCCACAGAGGAATTGGCTATGCGAGGAAGGATATGTTCATGTGAATCACAAAATACATAATTTCACTAACATCTGTGCACAAAACGCTCACCATTAATGCTTTGCAAGTCGTTGTCAAAAGATGCGTAGCGAATATCTTGGCGGTGAGACAAACCTACAACTGTGCAAGGATCCATTCCAGTTCTGCAAACAATTACAAGTTCAAATACATTAAGCTACATATCTGATCAAAGCAGCATGTTTTCTGCTATGAATGTCAGATGTACGTCTTGTTGTCTGCAGTGAAGTATTTAAAACCTATTTTTGTTAAATAGCTGAGCTTCTTGAGAGGACTGCTTGCAACATTGGGTCAACTGTAATGTTTTTACATTTTTACATTTTGGAATTAGTACACAGACGTCTAAGAACTAAATTATTATGTCAAAAGACAATTTTCTAGCCTTTTTCTAAATGCACAGGCGTTCATATTAACATTACGGAACTTATTGCAAAGAGAGAGAGAGAGAATGTATATATGTTGTTGTTATTTATATTAATTATATTTAAAACTAAGTAATGAAACAAATGCAATAATGGATAGTGTAATACAATTATAATGTTATCAACCGACGTCTGTGAAATTCAAATGTGTAATTAATGCGCTGCAGAATGAGGCGTTCCCTAAATGTGTTTCTCATACATCATAGCCTTTTTATCTGCTAATCTTTTTGACCTTTGGAGTCATGAATAACAGTTATTCGTTTACGATACCTTGTATTTCATTTCATCGATTGTGTACACCTCCAAAGAGTACTTCTATTGGTTTCTTTTGCCAGTAGGAGACAGTGTAATCTCAAAGAAACTGCAAAGATGTTTTTTATGAAATAAATCAAACATAAACATTACACGTATGAACAGAAAAAAGAAACGTCAAAGGTTTTTTATGTGTTATGGTGCATTATGCGTTCAAAGTAATGTGCTGCACCAAATTTGAATGTAAGGGACTGGTTGTGCATGAAAAAAATTAAACATTAAATCTTCCAATAAACTACAAAACAGACACGGACAGTGAGTACATATGCTAAAATGCATGCAAAGCGGATATTAGACTTTTTAGTCTATGCAAATGTAATATAATTTGCAGTAATTTGAAGAATTATTATGCTAAGGTAATTAGGCATACTGACATTATATGTGCAGTGTTTATATTTTTTATATTTTTTCTTCCAGCTAATAATGAAGCCATACCTGTTTCAATAAGTAAATATTTAAGACACTGGCACATGCAACAGTTCACAACAGCCATTGCATATAATGACCACAAGGTGGAGGCATTGCACCAGAGTTTAGTTAAAAGAACACGGAAACAAAGACAGAAAATAAGAGAAAGCAAATATTTCCTGTCAGCATGTTTCTCAAAATGCATTACGTTGTCTTAATTTAAATTCACTACACACGGAATCAAACAGAACTTTTGCTGACTCGTGAACTCATTTAATTCAATGTTATGAATGGCCTGAATCTCATATGTGTGTGTTTTTTTAAGTAGCCTATATGAATTTACAGAAGTAGGCCTATGGATGATGAAAAAGATAATATCAGAGAAGTGAACAAAAAGCGGAGCTGTGCAGAATGAGCACTTCAGTCACCTGGCCTGATTATATAGCCTAAACCAGAGGTTTTCAAACTGTGGGGCGCGCCCCCCCAGGGCTGTCAAGGGGGGCGCGAGCATCAGTTAATTCAGAGACGTTCTCTTGAGAATTTATGAATACGAGTTAACAAATCTTTAGCCATCCACTAGGGGGCAGTCTGACTCCCACTGCTAGTCGACAGTTAGAGCAGAGTTTGCTCGAGTATCAGTTATGCTCAGTGTTGCCAAGTCTGCGGTTTTCCCGCGGAATTGGGCTACTTTAACACTTGCCGCGTTTGGTAGTTTTGGGCGAGTTTTGAGTATCAATTAGGAGGGTTTTGTTGTGAAAACCTGGCAACCCTGGTCACGTTTATTGACAGTGTACGATGATTTACGATTAGCCGTGTCAGAAATCCAACCACGGATTGGCATGTTGTTATCTCAGAAACAGGCTCAGCCATCACATTGAATCAGGTAAACTGGTTATATATTTATGTTTCAGTATAATTAC
>NW_015540854.1:41928-44919 GCF_001515605.1 Sinocyclocheilus anshuiensis | reverse complement strand
GAAATTAGACAAACTTGGGGGGGCGCATGTCCTAAAAGGTTGAAAACCCCTGGCCTAAACTGATAATGTAAAAGAAGTTAAAATGTTTTTTAAAATGCATTTCTAATAAAGCTTCGAATTTAATATTTCATTTATATGCGAACAGACATCTCTATCAATGGACATGGGTGATTTTTTTATTGTTGTGTATTTCAGTGACGCTTTACAGCCGCCAATAGACAATTAAGTCAAAGAACACACGCCCAATGTCCTGGATGACTATCAGAGCGAGAACAATTCAATAAAGAGGCTTCCCGTAAAACCCGCAGTGGGTGTCGTCATCGAGAGACTGAGCGCCTTTTTCAGAATCGTAAAATTCCAAGTCGTGTTCAAATCAGAGGCTCCCCAATGAAATCTGGTGTGACCTTGCTGGACTGTGAAGGGCAAACCTCCAAGAATTCACCACTTGACTACTTTAGTTGCGCGTTTCTCCCTCCCTCTCTCTCTGTGTTCTCCGACAGAAACATCTTATAGTGTTAGACAAAAGTTACTTTCAAAATTGAAATGAATTGACACTGCATTCCACAACACAAAGAAAATCAGAGTGTTTGTTCATTAAATCAATGGGACAACCTCTGAGTTGTAAGCAGTAACAATATATTGCCAGGAGATGTCAGCAATGTTCATGCAAACTCATCAACAATGTACATTCCTCAGTTTTACTACTCCGCAATTAAAGAGTAATGCAGACAGTTAACTGACATCATAAGTTGTTATTAACTGACATCATAAGTTGTTACATACGACTTTCCCCTGAACCAACACTTATAGATAACGTGGTACTAAACAGAACTTGAAATTAAAATTCTGTCATTATTTACTCACCATCATGTCGTTCCAGGCCTGCATTTCTGTCTTCTGCAGAACTCAAAATAAAATATTTTGAGAAAAAAAACAAAAAACATTGGGGTCCAAACAACATTGGCATTGGAACCCAGTTATTATCATTGTATGGACAAAAACAGACATTTTTTCAAAGTATCTTTTGTGTGTGCTACAAAGAAATGCATACGAGGAGGTAAGTAAATTACTGTTTATTTTTAATTTGGGTGTAAGCTATCCTTTTAAGTGGTTTGTTATCGGAGCTGTCAGGTCCAATGAGCTGAACTTATGCCAAAATTTCCACATATCCCGAGGTACAACACGTTTCAAACAGTGTTTCGTTATAAAAATAATTACTTCATATATTGAAGAACAACATTAAATGATGATTGTTGTTGTTGTTTTACTATGTCAAATTTTGAACTAGCAGGTTTATCAGACACAATATTAATAAAATAAAATTGTTGTATTGTTAGTCCTATTATGTTGCCATGTAGAGCTTATAATGTGATCACTATAAGATCTCACTGAATCCAAACACAGACAAGAGTTTTTGCATGAAAAATACCCCCCATTTGTTATTCATTTTATAACAGTAACATTATGTAATAAAAAATAGAAAACATATTTAGTTTTATAATTTTCATATTTACTCTCACTTCTTTTTTTAGTTATAAGCTGAAAAAACATCCAACAAATGACCGATCAATTAGAAACAATGAAACTAAAACAAATGTGTGAAGATATCTGTAATGGCTATATATGGCCACAAGTTCTCAACACGAAAATATTGCAAACATGCTATAATATATAAAAACTGCACGTCCTCCTGTCAAGGTGATTAAAGTTATTAAATATTTATGAATTAAACAAAATTACGGGTTTGGTATGAAATGGTTTAATAGCCTAAATATTGATGTTAATTTTTATATGAATGAAAGCAGCTCAAGGTAAACGCATGGTTTAATTTCATCCTGAAGCACAGACACACACACAGTACACACAGGTCATGTGTTTATCCTGAAACACACTGGTACTAAAATACATAACAAAAATGGGACAGAAGTCGATTAGGCATTGTTTTTTTACCTCGACACTGAAATATAAATGGCTTCGTCATATAGCCTATAAGCGCGCGGATGGTCACAATTGAATGATGATCGCATCCTTGTAGTGCCAACGGGCTTATGCAGCTGCCCATTACAAATCCCCGCACAACCAACCAGATGTTCTAAAGTCTGAACTTCGAGCTAAGATATGGAGATATGTGTGTAGAATTAAGTGATGAATTTATTGGACCTCAAGTCAGCAAGTCTCGCAAAAATCACAAAATTCGCATCACTTTCGCACTTAATGCAACCAGAAAGAACAAGAAAATGTGTTTTAAACCACACACAAATGAACCGAAGCGTCTAAGAATTTATATTTTGAGTGTATCATTTCGCTAAAACAATTATGCGCTACGATGTAAAGCTCGACATAAAAGTGTAGGTTAAATGATTTCAGTGTCACCGAAAATAATGGAATAAATTAGAGCTCACAGATATCAGAGAACTCTGTTTCTTCCAAAACTCCGATTTATAAGGTCACCATAATTGTAGTGCCCTGTAAAATTTCACACATGAGTTGCATGTTGCATGCCAATACATTTGGTTATTTTACTGCCATACACGTTAATGTCTGTTTAGGCGGGTTGGCATTTCTCTCCACCAAGAAAAGAGCTATGCCTATGACCAAGCTCCTCTTGTGTTCAGTAAGATTATAATCACTCATTTAAATCACGTTCTTTCATAGACTTAAAGTGAAGAATGAACTCCTGAACAACTGTTTTGGCAATCATTTCATTCACTTACCATACCTCTATATTTTGTGACTGTGACTAGACTTGAAGAAAATAAAAATAAAAAGATTGGTTGATTATTACATAGTTTGTTTTGAAGCTAGCTGAATGAATGAATGAATTTATTTATTTATTTAGTTAATTATTTATTCATATTTGCGACATTAGGACATCATAAGGGTACTGAATCATGCTTCTCTCGCAAACATCCCATTCTTGTTAAAATCACGTTCATCTTTTCTCCCGGTAGCAGAAGCGTGCTCAGAACTCTCCAGTTAAAACTAAAATGA
>NW_015540854.1:28303-41888 GCF_001515605.1 Sinocyclocheilus anshuiensis | reverse complement strand
TATATATATATATATATGGCAGGTATTGGGTTTATTTAAGAGGAGAGAGCATTTCTCGAATTTTAATGCTTTAACCTTAATTGGCCTAAGTCATATCCAGCTGCATTGATAATGAATTAATGGAAAAGGAGGCTCGTAAATGGCTCTGTTGTTGACATCACGTCGAGACCGAGAAAATTTAGTCACGTATTAGATGGAAATGTTGGCAACACTGAAGAGTGCTCAATATAACGACAACAAATGCAACAGATTTCTACTGGTTTAGCCATATGGATCAGTTCAGCCTCATAATCTTGTAAATCCATTTCATTAAAAAATTCTGAGAGTTTGTTTTGCGATTTTAACTATGCTTTCCGCGGCACAACGAAGAAGGTTTGCTGATAGTGAAGTATTTCAATTTGCTCAGGCAGTAGTTATATAACCTGATACACATTTACCCAGGTACGTCTGTTAAATACACTGGTTTCGTCGATTTTACCCTACAGTCATTTGAAAATATGGTGTACCCCTAATTGTTCGAGGCAGAATCATTCAACCCAGGCAAATAACTACATGATAATTTCCCGTATTACAAATAAAGTAATCAATTCTACATTAACAAACAAGAGGTGGATTTTTTTAAATAAAAATGTTACTAAAATAAGCCAAATAGACTTCTCACACATTGCTTACTTGTGAAAGGCATCTGTGATCGCTAACTGTACGCTGTACACCACACTGTAAACGTTTAAAATATATGTAATCAAAAGTTAATTTTAAAAAAAGATTAGTAGACTTTCAGATTTTGTACTACACAAGCATTAATTACCCTTAACTTCAATTACTTGAACTTACAGTTTACCCTCACGTAGCCTGTCATATATGGAAAATGCAACGCCAGTGCATCTGGCAAAATATCACATGTAAAATAACCTCAGAGCAATACTTTCTATGTCAATTAGCCTACGTTACGGGAGTGACTTGTTCAGCGTGAATATAGAATGAATGCGCCGTTCAGTGATTTCTTATTTCAGTTCAATTTTCATTCGATAAAGAATCGCTTGATATTCTTACCATCTTTCTTTTACTATTTTCTGTCTATTTTTTATACGCTTTCAAACATGATAAAAATTGTCATTCCTTTTCTTATAGTCCCACTACTCTCGTAACACGAATGTGGTTGTGTTTATGTAATTGTCTTAGGAAATTAATAGTTAAATACATGTACCACAGAAGATTAAAAGTGATCATCTACTCTGAAATGAAACCACATGCAAAGAATCATCATAACCATCCATAATTGATTTTATTCAAATAAAAAAAATAACATTACTGAATCAAACTAAATAAGTTAGGTCACACCAGTAAACAAAATTTAATGGTAAGATCAGACAGAAATAGCTCTTTAACGTAAAAATTGTAGGTTACCACTTGAGGATTGGACTGCTGTTCCTACAAAGGAATTATTGAAACAACCCATTCAAATCTGTAATGTTCAGTTATAGTGGAAATATCAATTTCATAAAAGCTTCGTAGGAATTACGGGAAGACTAAAACAAAGCAAAGAAAAGAGAGAAGTTTCCTTTCAATATTTACGACCACTCTGAACGCCAGATTGCTAGGAAAACCTGCCAATAAGTTGCATTAATTAAGTAATTGAGAGAGGCATTGAACTTGACCTTTAATGAAAACATGCAAGTCAGCTTTGGCTAAGTGCTGACCAACTGACAACACTGACGATATATCAATCATCGCACAGAATGTCAACTATAACCGTGAACATTTATTTTCTCCATCGTTGGGGGCCTTTCGTGTGAAGTCGTTTCCTCTCTCCTTTTTTCCGGAGGCCTCGCGTTACTCTACAGGTCTATTGACAACCTCTGGCCAGACAAGTTCCAGACTACTTATTGTTTACAAGATGTCTCAAGTTCAACTGTGAAGTCCGCCGCTTAACAAAAGCCTGTCCGAAATGCAGACGTGGGGGAAGAGTTGTTTTAGGGCTAGAGGCAACAGACAACGTGGGGGAGGGGATCTGGACGTGAACTTGAGAGAGATGAGTCTGACATTCCTCACTCAAATAGCTGGCTTGGCAGCAACTACAAAATCTCATCGCTGTCTTGTTACATTTTATTATTAATAATAATTTAAACACAAACATATACATATATGCTGCATGCATGGAATATAAGGCATACAGCATCTGCATTTGATTAGCTGTGCAGCGCTACTTCCTAACTGTTTAATTCAAAATTGACCAAATTCCGTGTCATTCCGCATTATACGGTGAATTGTGGTTTTATGCCTGGACTCCGCGGTTCCTTCTGCGTTGTCCGCATCACAGAAATCATAGGGCTCTAGATAGATAGGCTATATGGACAGTGCACTCGGGAAACGAGTTTTAACTGCAAAATGAAGTACAACTACCAATAGCGGTGTGCCATGGATTAACCTCACACACAAACAAGCGATTGTGTGTCACGCACATGCCAAACTGTGTCGCACGCGTCCTACAGGGGGAAATGTAATCAAAGCACAGAGCGATTTTTTTTCGTACCATGTGGTAGCTACAGCCGTGCATAGGCCTACACAAAAAGTAGGCTACCAGGAATAGTCATATCACAAAAGTCATATTTCATTGAAACACATGTTCTTGTAAGTGTTAAAAGTTGCAAAAGATAACTTGTTTTACATTTCATTAGATGTCAACACATGTCCTGAGCTGGACAAGAGGTCAAGGTTTGTTTTAGGCTCCCCCGTCACTACTAGCATAGTGCCATCTACAGGTGTGGTGTTAAACAGCAGAGAAAGCGTTGTCATTGGGCATTACAAAGGACATGTGTGTTGATGTGAAATGAACATCAAGTTTTTGACGTCAGTTTGATTTGGATATTTGACCTGTGTTTTGACATCAATGTTTGATGTCAATTTGATGTCTTCTCAACATCAAGTTCCCACTGGGATGATGGTCGAAAGTCGAATGGACATCACTTGTGTGGATGTCAAATGGACATCAGGTTTTTCACGTCAGTCTGATTTGGATATTTGACCTGTTTTTTTTTTGTTTTTTTTACATCAATGTTTGTTGTCAAATTCAGGTCTTTTGAACATCATTTGTCCACTGTAACACGTTTCAAAAGGAGATGTGGCAAATGGAGGCTGTTTCAGGCCCCAATTAAGAAAAAACGCTACTTAAACTTAATCAGGATGATAAAGAATTCATATTATGCAATAAATATCAATCAAACACACAAATCATTGATGTCAATGTGATGTCCATCCATTCACATCTAAACTATGACATTGATTTGATGTAAACTGAATGTCAAACATATTGGCCTGCATATACATTAAACCAATTTCAGTGTGAGTAGTTGCCACTGGAAGAAATTGCTGTCCAAACTTGCCTTTAAAATTATGTTATACAGCATCTTGACATTTGACATCAAATTGATATCAATTTTATTGCAGTTTTAAAAAGTGGAAAGGACCACACACACACACACATAGCCTATCTATCTATCTATCTATCTATCTATCATCTATCTATCATCTATCTATCTATCATCTATCTATCACACTATGTGTGTGTGTGTGTGTGTGTGTGTGTGTGTGTGTGTGTGTGTGTGTGTGTGTGTGTGTATTCAGTTGTATATTTAGTATAGTATTTAGTATATATTTAGTTATATTCTGTTTTATTAGCTTTCTCAGCCATAACACAGTGACGCTTTAATCGTAGGCGAAATTTAGATATGTCCCAAATTGTTGGGTTTCTCGATCTTCATCGGCCAGCCCCACAGAAAACAACCCCTATCTTACAACGACAACAAACAAAGAATTTTAGTTCTCAACAAAAGTGGCCGTTTTATTGTGCTGAAATTGGGTGAGGTCTGCGCTTTGTGCGTTTTCAAAAGAGAAAATAGAGTCGCCATTAAATCGCAATGTAAACTCAAAAGCAGACGCACCGTTTGTTTGAATGCTTTTGTCAAGTTCAATGTTAACTAGAAGTGGAAGGAAGGACTTGGACATTTTATGGCCCCCTGGGCTGTCTAAGGAAGGTAGGAGTTAAATGTATAAATTTGTGTGAAAAACTATTTTAGAATTCTTACAACGTTTTACCATCTTTGGCAATAACTTAATTTGAAAAGATCGTGAAATAAATGAAGGCCTACTGACGTCTGACATAAGTGACGGTGGTTTATTGATTCAAAACTCCTAAAATTGTTAGACTTCTGTGTGCTTGTTGTGTGCTTAAAAATAAGCACACAATAAGATTAAAAATAAAAATGTAACAAAAGATCGACACAAAATAACACCAGGAGCTACGGCCTCCTGTGCATATACTCATCTGCATATATTGCGATGTTCAAAATCTATTTGCAAAAATGCAAACTACTGCGCATTTACTCGTGTTTACGGAAAGTATAAACTGTGCATTTAAATTTTACGCCGTGACCACGTGAACTAGCCACCGCAGAACTTTACGATCCATTCTTTCCAGAAAATACAATTGAACCAGTATCAGCATCAATTCGTTTTTACTTAAATTGATGCAGGTAGAATATATAGAAAACACAAGAATACAAGAAAACTGTGCAGGGAATATGTTGCCGTTTGAATGGGTATTTTGAATATTCATAGTTTCGGGAAAGACAATAACTATTTCTTATCTTTAAGCATGTGACTTTCAAGGTCAAGGTTAAGGGCTGATTTAGTACACCTTCTGTATTCGAGCGCCCCCTCCTTTTCTGCCAACATCAAAACACTCCCGCTCTTGCTGTAATCGTGAGGAGGAAACCCTAGTTAAGTTTAAAAACCAGTGTGCATCCTTCATGAATGTATATGAAAACTTTTAGGATATGTACAGCTACTGTTAACTGTTACAATTTGTTATAAAAAATAAGATAACAAACATTTAAAATGTAAAAAAACAACAACAACACACAACTAAACTTAATTTCCCGAAGACTTCAGAAACGGAAGCGATATTTCTGCTGAATCGACCAAATCTGATGTAAAATGTCAAGAGATAAATACGATTTTACATTGACTCAAAGGAATGCAGCTTTCGAAATAAAAGCCTACAAACATTTGCCTATTTAGAAATCACTAACAACGTGCTGTGAATTGTTTTGAAACAATTTTAGAATAATGTAAGAAACTATCGATTTCTTTCACATTGTGATCAATGATAGCATCAGAGGACTAAAAGGAGTCATTACGCAACGCTCAATAATACATAAAACGCCGACTTTGCTATGAAATCTTAGAAAACACTGAATGGAATTAACATATTTATTAAGGTTTGTGATATATGTTATGATGTTTTACAAGCGATATAAACATAGTATATAAGTACTGACAGGTATTGAGTAATAAGCTATAAGACTAATACAACAACAACAACATTGACATACCTAACATTTAAATGCTAAAAAGGACTAAACGACTTCAAACGAACACAGTTACATATAGGCAGGCACGTGCGTTATTTACAAGCTATATTGTCCTTTCATGTTTTTGTTTTCTTTTTATTTAGATAATTAATTTTCGAGTCCATCCATTTATTTGTTTGGTGTAAATGCGCTAGGAATAGAAAACATTCAGCCCCCAGTCCAAGAAAAGTCCTCGCGACGACTTTTTGCTTCCCTTAATTTAAAGTCACCGAGAAAAACAAAGATTATGGCGCGCTGTTCTTAACTTTGGCAATGAATTTCTTTTCCTTAACCCTCCTGTTTTGAAACCAAATAGTGATTTGACGCTCGGATAAGTTGGTTACCGCTGAAATCTTTCTCCTCTTGTCCTTTGTGATGAATTTGTTGGCTGCATATTCTTTCTCCAGTTCCTTGAGTTGTACTTTAGTGTACGGTATCCGCTTCTTTCTACCTCGACGGAATGAGCCCCCGTCATGTTGGTGGGCCACAACATCTGGAACAAAGAGCAAAAAGGTTTAATATTAATGGGCTTATTCATTTTCTAACGAAACTTCGTTTCAACCAATTTTGCATTTGTAGATTTTAGGATTTAATCCATTTAATTACCAATTCATTGATTAGATTAGTAAATTGTTATTTTATGTAAAAGTGTTGTATTTGTTTGTTTTGTTTTTTTTTTTTTAGAAAATAAAGGCACATTGGTGCTCTTGTTTTCTAGAAAATAAAGGCACATTGGTGCTCGTTTCTGAAATTTCAAATCTGTATCTAAAATAAAATCTGTCTTCTGTCTGACCAGAAGAGTAATATCATTTTCCTTGGATATTTATGAGAGCATATGCTATACCTTAATTGTATTTTGAACATTCATATTCCAGACGTAAAATGGTTTAAAACGTACCTGCTAATGCAGACTTCCAGAGATGGCCCGCCTGGCTCTGGTCTTTGGAGCAATACATCTGACTACCCCATCCGTTAGCCAGAGCCCATGGTTGGTAGCTATCCATAGGCAGGAGACTATCGTGTCGCGGCTCTCCGGTTCCAAGCGTCTGTACCACTGACACGTCCAAATAGTTGGCCATGGACTGATAGGGACTGGGGTAGCTGTGGTAAAATGCGAACTCTTTAGCCCTGCTAGGATATTCTTCAGATGTGACCGGGGTATCCATGTATTTCTCTGCAGTGTAGCTAAGTGCACTCGGCTGCGTGCAAGACTTGAGGGAACCCCGCCCCATTCTGCAAGGATAATAGCTGTTGCCAAAGTAGCCGTACGGGATGGGACCGGTGGACGAGGCCTGTGGAACCGTTGGGCAAGTTGTGCACTGCTTGCCCGTCTCTGTAGAACCTGAAGTCGATACGTCCACAGTGGAATAGCTGGAGCCGTGGACGAGGCTAGACGGGTGGCCACTCAAAGCCGAGTGGGCCATCAGATTCCTGCACTGGTTGGCCGCAAAATTGCCGCTTCCAACCAGACCCTCCATGTTCTTCAGCTCATCCAAGTTATTTTCATACACAAACATAACCGTGTCTGCCCAGCGAGGATTCAGGACCAGGGAGGTGGTCATAGCACGCTCAACATTCGGACGGAAAATGATGTTGCAAAGACTCAAGTCCGAAGCAGGACACTCAGTTACATTGGTACAGCTGCATTGACGCAATGGACTTCAGTCTGCATCGCAGTGGTTTCATTGGATAAGAGTTGTACCACGTGACGCATAAAATAAACCTTGAGTGAAGAATGTCAAAGTTTTTTTTTTTTTTGACAAGCTTGGGTTAAATGTCTAAAAGTAGTCTTCAAATGCTGCCTTATTGTTGCATTGCATCTTTGCATTAATACCCTAATACACTTGTTTTTTCTTTAACTCACTGAGCAATTGTTTTTGTGAAAAATATGCTGCTATTTTTTTATTTTAATGTTAAGAAAGGGTAAGAAGATATTTTAATCGTAATTATTTCGTTCAACAAATATGTCCAAAATATATGTTGATAACATATTAAAAGGGTTTTTGTTTTTTGTTTCTTATACTTATTCATGTGTCATCTTGTGCACTGAATATGTCATCTGAACTGAAGAGATACGCGTACTTACATGAAAATAATATAATTTATAGATATATTCATGGCAGCTCCCCTGCTGATCATCAAATGCTATAACGATTTCTTCCAACATCTTATTGCAAAAAGCAATAGAAATGTTTAAAAGGGTCATGCTTTTTATTTAGGATGTAATTACACATTGGTCAAGCACACGCTGGAATGCCTTTAAATCATTACAGACATTTTAAAGGCCCATAATTGGCAATGCCAAATGTATAAATTATTTATCATTACCATAAAAAATGAAAAATCATAACTTGTTTCATATATACGCTCGAACAACGCCTCGTACCATTTTATGAAATGTCATACTTGAAATAATCCGCTGAAATAAAGAGGCAAAATACTTTCAAAATGGTTCCCTATTCAGTTATTACTCAAATGTCTCTATTGCTACTCTGGTGCATTTTAGCAGTCTTAGCTTTAACACAAAAATATAGACCTAGACTTAGAATTGCAGCTTTACAAGATATAGAAATTATTATTACAGATTTTGCAAGGTGTTCGAAGGTTTCTAATAATAATAATAATAATAATAACAATGATGATGATAATAATAAATAAATAAATAAATAAATAGTTGTGCGCCTAATTTAGTGTTACATTTAATGAGTGATTGGACGTTTTCCCTTAAAATATATTTTGAAAAATGCAAATCACTAAAACCATGAACCTCTCTCTTCGACCAAAACAATATTTTACCTCTGGAAACTGTGATCTGGTGAACAAGATAAAAAAAAAAGAAAAAGAAAAAAAGAATCAAATTGGTGTGAATCGAGATGGGTGTGTGAATGAGTTCTGGTCTGTAAGCAAAAGGCAAACCTCTCTATAATTATATAACTAATATAACTGAATATATATATATATATATATATTATATACTGATATACTAAAAATTCTGATTTTTCATAGGCTTAAACGTAAAGGACATGTAATTGTGTATGGAAATATGGAAATAAACATTGAAACTTGTGTACAGGGAACAACAACATCCTTCCAATTTAATCATCCTTCCCACACACACCTCCCCAGACTGTTGTCTTAACATAGAGGTCAGGAAAGGCCCTCAAGGTCAAGGCCAAGTTTAAAGGGATGAGTATAGCCCTCCCTGAAGGGCATGTTTAGGAGGCAATGATAGACGCCGTCCCTCCTTAGGCAAACTATCCAAGTTCAAGTTCTCTGAATCGAGCTGGAATAATAAAGAGGCCTGCAGGTAAACAAAATTGCTTACATTTCAAAGAAATGACTCAAATCATACTCAGAATGTAATTTAACTTATAAACTCAGATGATCTGTCCTAAAACAAGACGAAAATATTTCACTACTATTTCATGTTGTTTAAACACTGAATCATCAATGCTTTCCCATTACCACTGCACAGCTATACTCTGGGTTCAAGACACGAGCCATTCTATGTTTGTAGTCAGAGCTGAGCAACCTCACAACACGTTGTGCTTGTGCGAGGCAGCTACTGTACCCAGGAAATGCCTTAATGGTTTAATTGTAAAACGCCCTGCCCACGTGCAAGGTCTTACAAGAAACTGTGTGTGCAGTCCATACAGCATGAATTAACGTACATCTTCAGAAGACAGACACATATGTATTCATTATGGACAAGGTAAGTTTGATAATCAGCAAATTATTACAATATTTCGAAAAGTTTCAGCGTAATGTAAGCTATAAAGTTCAAATGATAGCTAAAGAACACATAAATTAAGAGTAGCCTACTGACGGCGCTACGCGAACTTGAAATGAATAGCTTTTGCGTTGTAAGCTTTTAGGTGAACTGACTATAAGTTGAATGTGAATCGATGTTCATTATATCAAAAGCAACATTTTCTTTTAAACGTAAAACAAAAGGTACCCTACAAATGAGGTGTTCGGCGTTTCTTTACCCAACAGTTTGTTTACATTGTGTCAGCGCCTGCATACTTAATGAGGTGGTTCGTACTTAGAACAACGAGAACTGCATAAGATGTTGCAAAATTACATAAATTCAAAGTATTAGGAACTTTCGGTGCAGATTTTCAAATGAAAGAAAGTTCAAGTTCATTTCGCTTTCTGCCCTTCTTCTGTCGCCCTTTTTATACATATTAAACACAGTGAATGGTTTCAAATCAATACCTTTGGTATTATTTAGTTTACGTTTGATTAACATGCACGAGACATATAATGAATACTGATTTACGTCCGTTTAGTGAGCTGGTAATGTTTGCAACGACAACAACAATAAAATACAGCGAAAAATACAGCGACACGATTCCGTTTGCAAAACTGCTCATTAGTAATTCATATTTTTAACGTTTTTCTGCATAGACTTTTTTTTTTATACCTAATGCAATTATGTTTTAATAAAGCGACGATAGGCCTATAGGCTACAACGTGATCTCTTCATGAAAATTATAGAGTGCATTGTGCAGTTCGCTGTATAGCCTACTTTGTGAGTCAGGCGGCCGTAGCTACAATAAAAGTACATACGTTAGAAAAACAATAGTCATTATGGTTATTGTCACATATATTACTCTGAAAACTGTTATGTCTTTTTTAACATAAAGAAATATTCCACCGCAAAATGTATAATTTAGTCTTCATGTATAGCCTTCTCACCCTCATGTCTTTCCAAACCACTGTGACTTTCTGTGGAACACAAAATAAAATATTTTGAATAACGCTGGGGTCCGAAGGACAATTATGGACCCTATATTGACTTACTGTATGGACAAAAACACTGAGACGTTTTTTTCAAAATATATTTTTGTGTGATCCACAGAAGACAGAAATGCATTAAAGTTTGGAACGACATGACGGTGAGTGACAGAACATTTCATTTTTGTGTGAACTAAGCTTCGCTGGTTCAACTGTCTAAAACATTTAAGTACAGGAAACACAAGGCAAAGAATTCTGGTGATAAAATAGCAAAACCCTGTTATTTCTGGAAAGGGTCTTTCATGAAGTGTCATTTAGATTAGCTGTATACCCATTATTGTAATAAGAATTTTGAACATTAAAAACTGAAAGAGGTAATGTCTCTCATATGATTTTTAACATAAATGACACTGGGTTACCAAAGCACTTTAGCACAACGTTAGTAGCACGCAACCAGCAACCTTTTCTTTTTCATGTTATAAGCGTACAAACAATGCGCAAATTGGGAGCACCCTCGACCTCAACCACTACATACTGTATATTGCATGAATTGCGATATTGTCACGTTCCTGAATTTACATTAAGGGATATAACTTATATACTTCATTGTATCACCTAATTGCAGTTAAAGTTTGAAAGTTTAATAATTAATTTCACATAAAATATGATACACACTGCAATATTGTGAATAAATAAAGTGAGTAAACATATGCTAAATAAACGACTCCCACTCATTCATATTCCTCATTCATTTTCCTCAAATATCTGGTTCAAATCACATGGAGTAGTTCGCTGTAGTGAGGATGCGGATGTTTGTGCGCATAAATACATTACTGTTCTGCACAATAATAATAATAATTCACATAATTTAATCACTTTACGTTTACAGTTTCAATTAGTACCAGTTTCCGAAATAACATAGTAAATACACTACCTTAAAAGGGCTGAATGTACATAACAAATGTTGCATCCACGCATAAACCAAATACAGTTTTGACGACAACATTGTAAATTGTGTCGAAAAGAAAGAATTATATAACCTATTAATACTGGTATTTTTTTTTTCTTTATCCAAGCAACACGATTGAGGGGTACTATACACCCACACTTTAAAACTGATCTCCCACCATGAATTCCATCCAGTTAAATCATACATTCCTGCTCTGACCGCCTCATCAATCTGGTCAGAGGCGCCTTTGTACTTGGGTCTTTCTGCCTGAGAATGGCCAAGGATCTGAGAAAATCGATAGCGACGTTTTAAAACCCAAACACATTAGAGTTTTAAACACTGACTTACAAAAACAAAGGTCAAGGTATTCATCCCTTTTACATTTATAAAATGGTTAGACACTGTAACTATATCCTAAAGGTCAATTTATGTGATGTACGTCAGAATTTAAGTTAATATATTCACCTCAGAATCCAGAAGGGATGAAATCAAAATAATCAAAATCTACAAGTTAAATGCATGGACTAAAAGGTTTGTTACAGCATTATTATTTATGAGACATGACAAATGGCAAGGAAATAATATAAAAAACAGTGGTGATGATGTGAGGATATATTATGCTTTATGTATGATGAATGCAAGTATGCTTCATCCTAATTAAATCAGAATAGTTTTTGACAATAACATCTGGATATGTGAATTACAGAACACCAGGCTGCCTGTAAAAACATGTCTTTATGCCACTAATCCAAGTACAGTGATAACTGTGAAAAATTCACCTTACAAATATAAAATTGATAGACTTTCTGTATTTATAAAGTCACACTGAAACACAATCTCTGTATAGAGATCTATAAGTTTCAGTATAACAGACAGCAAGAGATTAAGAAAGAAAATCTCGTTGTTCTTCCCAGAAAGATGGGAGAAGTTACTTCTGACCATAAAATATTTGCATTCAATTTGGAAGCCAATTTCTGCAGGATTGGTGAGGTGTGGGCCTCAAATTACTGTGGCAAGGAAGAAAGAAGACTGATTCTGTGGAAAAGAGATGATATAGGAATATATTTAACAATTTTGGTTCAAATTATCTGAATTTTAAACCTTAAATGCAATTATGCAAGGTGAACTTGCAGCCCATCTGAAAAGCATCAAAAACCGTGGACTCCTGTGAAGGATGCTTGGTTTCCAAAAAAATACAAAAAGGAATACTGCCCTTAATTTGCTTCCAAAAAGCCTACATTAGACAACATATCATAAAATCACATTCATCCAAAAACAGCTTCCTTGACATTACAACTCTCGCAGCTTTCTGATAACGACTGATATTAATGGAAATCTCTTGGTGAGAGTGTGGGAGCATTCAATCTTTATGTACATTTCCCAAAAATGTTCTTCACATGCAAGCAATGCATAAGAGTGCTCTCTGTTCATTATAAATTTACATGATACCTCATTTACATGATACATCCCTGTAACTTCATTAGGACGAATACATGTAAAATGGGAATACATTATTCATCATTACTAAAAATGCTACAAAAAATAGCTTTATTTAAATTATTAAAATTATTGCAGAGTACTTGTAGATGGTGTTTATGAAGAACCTGAAGTGCTGTTGAAAAATAACTTTTAATTTAACAGTCAAATAATGTGCAAAAACATACTATAGGATACAGATAAAACAGACTGTTGGTCCTGGGACAGTACCCTTAAAAGATGCATATTTAGAGCAGTATCTTAGAGCAGTAATATGTACACTTAAAGGGACAGTTCACCCAAAAATGAGTTTCTTTCTTCTGTTGAGCACAAAATAATTTTTTTTTTAATGCTGGTTACCAAACAGTTGACAGTAGCCACTGACTTCCATAGTACAGGAAAAAAAAATACTATGGAAGTCAATGGCTACCGTCAACTGATTGATTATCAATATTCTTCAAAATATCTTCTTTTGTGCTCAACAGAACAAAAAACTTGGTCATACTTTAGTTTGGGGACCAATTCTCACTAATAACTAACTATTAACAATACACTTTTGCCTCAAACTCCTAATTTGCAAATTATTAATAGTTAGTAAAGTAGTTGGTACGTTTAGGTATGGGGTTGGATTAAGGGATCTAAAATATGGTCATGCAGAATAAGGCATTAACATGTGCTTTATAAGTACTAATAAACAGCCAATATCCTCCTGAGAACCAGACATAAAAAGCTTTGTGAATTTAGTATTTTTTCATGCCATTACATTGTTTAGAGCATAAGAAAAAAATGGTAAAATAACATTTTTGAAAAATTATATTTTATTCATAAGTTATGCTATGTCCTCTGTAGAGGACACCAGGACTCAGTTTTTCTAAAAATAAAATGACAAGAGTAGACATGAAAAGACAAAAACAATGGGATTTTTTTTTTATCACCAATAAATTTTTAGGTTTCAGGATTTTTTTATAACTAACTTTGTTTAAGGATGGTTCTCAACTATGTTATAAAA
>NW_015540854.1:16758-27684 GCF_001515605.1 Sinocyclocheilus anshuiensis | reverse complement strand
TAATTTGTTTTCCTATTCAATTCTTTTGTCTCCCAAAATGTATAATAAACATGCTTTTAGTCCTGGTGTCCTCTACAGTGGACATGTATGAAATTATGTCCTGTTTAATAACAGGAAGTCATATTTTGATTTGAAACCCCATAACATTTTCCTGAGATGTTGATTTATGACAAACAATTTGAAAATTAATCAGATTTAAATTATAATTGCAAAATATTATCATATTTCCATAAGGATGTACAATTTTATCACTAAATTAATGTCAGCCATTTTTAAAAACCAAGGAGAGGGAGTGGCCATGGTGAAACATCTAATCATTTGGTATCTGTGGAAAGCCCTGAGTGTGCTCTGTACAGGACATCCAGACTTAAAACTGTGACATGTGAGGTCTCAGAGAAATTCACTAAAATAGAATGTCCACTACAGAGGCAAAAACTCCATAGCTGGGTCTCAGGAGGATATACTAGTAATATGCATGCTAATAAGCAACTAATTAATAATGAGAAACTAAAGTGTTACCAAAAACTCCTAAAGGCTTGAAACAAGTGGAGGATGGGTAAATGATGACAGAATGTAAACTTTTGTGTGAACTATCCGTTTAAGTTACTACTATGAATCTTTTAGGGGTTAAAAAAATACAAAGATTTCCTTTTGAGGGTATTTTCTGAGAGTGTAAGATGATTCATGTAATCTAATTTTCCCATCTATTTCTAATCTTCAAATGTTTTTATTTCAAATAATTAATTGAAGTTCAGGACATATTTAGGGATGATATGTGCAGTTAGGGATATGCATATGTGCATAAGTTTGGCAAAGGATAATCTGTTTTGCAAAAAAAAATGTATATATATTAAATTATACATAACTAACACAAAGATTTCCAATAACTAAGTAAATGTCTTCAACAGGGACATAATATAGACATAATATAGAGAACTATAATACTAAAAGCATAATTAAGGCAAGTTATTATAATTTATTTTTGAACGGGAACCATAATGAGCACTGAAAATACGAAACTTAATCATGGAATAGCCTATCATAAAGCTCAAAAAGACCGTTTTGATCATTGTGGAATAATTTAAACAACGTGCATTATTATTAGGCCTATAATTATTATTATTATTATTATTATTATTTATTATAGACAACACGTAGTCCTTGCTAATTTTCTTTTTAAACAAGTATTCTGACACTGCTTTATGGCGCTTAAGGTGCTTTATCCTACTCCTTGTGTACAGTTTAAATTTCAGTTAAAATCAGACACACCTGAACCAGCGCATCACGACCTTTACTTGAACAGTCCGCCAGGTGTGTTGGAGCGGGAAACTATAATGTGCAGATCACCAGAATTGAGTTTTCTTGCGGTCCTACGTTAAAATTCCACGTGAACGCAAAGCCTTGTGGATCATATACAGTGGGGGAAAATAATTATTTACTTTGGTCTTGCCCATGGTGGTGGGAGAGGTTTGAATGGAAGATACACATTCTACTGGTTTATTTTATACTCGTAACAAGATGACATTATGAGTAATTTCTTAAAGTGACAGGACTAATCTGTGTTACACTTGGGCACATAACCAATCTGTGGGAGCCAGAATTCTTGCTGGTTGGTAGGGGATCAAATACTTATTTTACTCACTGAAATGCAAGTCAATTTATAACCTTTATATAATGTGTTTTTTCTGGATTTTTTTTGTTTTTGTTCTGTCTCTATCCGTTAAAATAAACCTACCATAAAAATTATAGACCCTTCATTTTTTTGTAAGTGGTCAAACTTGCAAAATCAGCAGGGGATCAAATAATTATTTTCCCCACTGTAAGTCTGCATTGTGCATGCAGCCTAATGAGAGTTCATAACTCTCTACTTTAGCGGTTAAAGAGGCAGGTGATGCTATATGAGTCCCGACATAGGAAATATGAACGTGTCACTTTGTACTATGTATAAAATAACATCCATACACATGTGAAACTTTAAACTTTGGAAAAATAAACCATTTTCAAGAACAGGCACGATCGAAGTAAATTATGCATTTTGGACGAGGAATGTATATTGTATCCAGCGCTAACAGTCAACGGTTTGTTCAGGTGCACCTGTGTACAACACAGATAATATAGGATAATATAGTGTGCCTGGCATTGCTGCGCAAAGCGAATAGATTTAAACCTTTGAAGAAAGAAGATGAGGACGAAGAGGAGGGAACGCAAAAGGACCAGACTGCAGAGCAAAGGTACCCATGTAACATATCCTCATTCAAATACCTTTAGATTTTGTTTTGCATTTAAAAAGAAGAAGAAGAAAACATTTTAATTCATTAAATTACTTTTTGCACTTCATTGTACAGTCAAGTAGATCAAGACAAGAAATTCGCTGAATATTTCAATATTTCGAGTAATGTCCATTTATTATGTTTAAAATAAACGTATTAATGCAGAAATCCAAATATTAGATGGACTTTCATAATTACATGTATTTTCTACTATGAAGGTCAGTAGAAAGAGCACTAATATATACAGTTATACAATCGAAATGTACTTTTAAACTAAAAATATTTTCAAAACAATGCCAAAAGCACAAAACAACTAAAAATATGTAGGTCTGTTTTTTTATGTATCATGAACAAAAGTACAAATAGGGGAACAAATAAACAGTTTGAAACAAAGCAGTGTCTGCTAAGATTATGTAGATTACTGCAGTTTTAAGGACCCAAATGGACACGCCCACAAGCAGTGCATTTCTTGGTCATTGTGTACTGATCAGTAATAGGGATTTCTTTCTCAACAATTAGCAGTACAGATGGTATGAGGTTTAGTCAGCCAAACAGAGTATTCCAAAGTTTTTAAAGTGGTACAGACATACAGGTTTGTCTGTTCGCGCAATTTCTGTCACCTCTGCAATATCTGCGTCTCCATACAGACTACAGCCCTGGGGGAGCCTTTCCCTTAACTGACAAAGTGATCAAAGCACTGGTGCATAACAATACCACTGTCAGTGAGTTTAATATCGGGCTAGTCTGAAGCGTCACGGATGGAAGCATATGTTTGAGATACTGACTGAAAACGGGATATGCCACAGTCTGCGTCACTGGGAAAGAGAGAACAACTCTATTTGGTTGTTAAATAAATGTAAAATAGAAATGATAAAGCCTTGAGTAATGTTAATCACAAATCTTATTCTACTCATAATCCAAAACTACTGTTCTAAAAGAGGAACGGAAACACATAGGGGTGAATTCGGGTAATCTGGGACATTGGGTAATCTGGGACACCTAAACTCCAGTGTGTTTATTTCCTGTTCTAACAAAATTTAGTCAACAGGACTTTTACTATAATTTTAGCATAGATGTCATGTGACTGAATTCACATGACTTCATTGGGGTGATTCCACAGAAAGGGGCGGGGCAGTTGTCAATCAAGAAGCTCATGTTAATACAATGTTAAACAATTTTAATAGTTTTAAATGAATTAAAATTAATTAACACAGTATATTGTTCTTCCCGTGTACAGAAATAAATTATTTTTCCTGATATTGAAATATACATTTCCTTATTGAGATTTCTGTACTTGTCATTTTTTTCATAAAGCTTTTTAAACATTGGTGATATTGTGTTTGGCATGCATAAAGTATGGTGAATATAGGCTTTTTTAGGCCTAATACATATGTCCCAGATTACAAAGTGACCTGTCCCAGATTATCAAATTCAGGCAGATTTTTTTTTTTTGGCACAAAAAACACTAATAGGTGTGGCATGTCTCCTCTGGGTATAATATCAACATTCTTTCTTCTGGTGTGGTTAGAAAACATCTTAGGGGTTTCAGAAAAGTCTAATGTGTTGATCTAATGTGTTAGATAGATATCGAAATAAATCGCAGAAATCAAAATTGCAAAAAATGTCCCAGATTACCCGAATTCACCCCTACTGAATAACAAAACACAGTTTATAAATATACTTTGCTGTGTAACTCACAAGAAATATGAAACCTTTATGAGTAATTAAATAAAGGTTTAAAAAACAAGATCTGAGAGACATAATTTAATATTATTTTAAGGTTAGTCTCCAATCAAACTACAGTGGTAAATACAGAGGCTCTTAATCCACATCACGTGCAGTCACTTGACATTTTTTTATCTTGGCTGTACCTTCACTGATGCACGTATCATTAGCGTTTCTGATTAGCAAAGGCTATTAGCAAAGCCATGATAATATATAAATAAAGTATATTGACAATATTCAGCAGGCTTGTGTTCACTTGCACTAGTTCGTGTTGTTGAGATAAACTTATATACTGATAGATATGACGAAAGTTTCGATCTAGTTCAAGCACATTTGCAGCTCCTACAACAATGCACTTAAAGAGATTGTTCACCCAAAAATGAAAATTCTGTCATCATTTATCGATCCTCATGTCGTTCTAAAACCTGTATGAATTTCTTTCCTCTGCAGAAGATTGCCAATATGGTCCAAAACAACATTGGACTCCACTGACATTTAACAATACACTTTTTCCCCACAGAAGAAGGAAATGCATTTTAGTATGGAATTACATGAGGATGAGTATAGGCCAAATTATGGCTGGGGGAAAGGCGTTAAAATGGCGTTATGACTAGCCTACTTCATAAAATATTGTCCGGCGTTTATTACATTAACCAATGGCAGCATATTCTGTCTGGCAACGTTGTTTATTTATAATATTAGTCATAACATTTGTAAATGCTCGAATTTTCTGACAATTTTCCAATTAATTGTCTTTTTTTTTATATAAATCTTTATCTTACGTATGAAACGATTTAATCTCTATTATAAACTGTAGACCTCTGCAGTTTAGGGACATTACGATTCTAATGATTGACTTCCAAAAATACAAACATCAAACGCCAAGGAACAATCAGGGTTGGCCTATCTCGACGGGGAAGCCACTGTGACAGTATGCAAAGGGTGGTCGATCTTAATTCTCCATAACAAAAAAGTACAAAGGCCGGTCGGAGACCAAAGACAATTTAACACCTCCCTCCGTCCGCGCGCCCCGGCGGCGCCTCAGCGGATAGAGCGCGTCTCTCATTAGTAACAAGATGGGACGACCTGAAAGATACAGAGGTGAGGGAGGAGGGGGGTGGACAGCGACTACAAAAACAACTCATCTTTCCCTTCATAAACGAACTTGGCTCGGAAGACAAGTAGTGACGAGAAAAATTACTTTTTTGGGGAGGGCCTGGTCTGGGACTGTTTTGAGGACTATGAGAAGCTTGTGAAAATCCTTTCGGGGAATATTTGGATTGCGTACGTGGATATCAGCGATAAAATGCGTAAGTAGCCTACAACATTTATATTTTAACAGCAGGCATTGGGGAGGACTTAATACGTTTTTTTAGAAAATGCGCCCGGTTCTTCATATCGTGTCACATTTAAGTCAAGTATATAGGCCTACTGTACAAAATCTACATATGAGTGTAGCAAGTTCAATTAGGTTAAATTGGGAGTTTATTGAAAACCCCGTCTTTCTGAATGTAAATGTAATATTCGCAAAGTAAACGAATGCCTAATGTGAAGTAAACTTTTCAGTAGCAGAGGGCAGGGAGTCGCCAGTGTCTACTGTTGCTCATGCTGACAGTGATCAAGGAGAAGAAGAGTGCCCTCGTATTTCACTGCTGAATGGGATAGACCAGAGTCGGCGGCACCGGACTGCTTTCACGAGGGAGCAGCTGACCCGTCTTGAACAAGAATACTGCAAAGAAAGTTACGTGTCTCGACCCAGACGTTGCGAACTGGCGGCAGCGCTCAACTTGCCCGAGACTACAATAAAGGTAATTCACGAAGTAGACCTTTTCATGCCACACTCAACCTCTGGCCCAACAAAAGCTTCTCAGGACCAAAAGGCAGCATTTAAAGTGCATTAAAAAGTGCTAATTTAACAAAAAATCATTTGAGACTAACTTCTGCTATTCATCTATATATTTTTTTATTTTAAGCTCATTTAAGAGAGGATTGTTTGTGTGTGAGGCTGGGTAACAGCCAACCCAAGAAGCCATAAAATCAGACACCTGATCTCCATCCCTGCTGAAACTGAACATTTTATTGTACATCTACCATTACCTAATCCCACCAGCATACTGTGTCCTTTACTAAGACCATTTATCCCTCTGTTTCATTATAGGTCTGGTTCCAGAACAGGAGGATGAAGGACAAGAGGCAGCGTCACAGTCTGAACTGGCCTAATCCACTGGACCCAAACCTGTGTGCCTTCATGGTGAGTCAGGCAGCTGCTGGACTCCCCTACCCACTGCTACCCCGCTTGCCCCTTCATCTATACTCTCATCTGGGCATGGGTGGCCTCTCAGGCTATTCAACCCCCTACAGTGCCACCACAAGGCCAGTGGACACTTTGCACCTTCCTCCTTCGACCTACCCCTGGCTCACTGGACTTCCACAGCCAGCTCTCTATTCCCCCGTCCAGACAATGCTCCATCCCGCAGGATGCCACTGTCCTCATTGCCTGCACTGGAGACCAGACCATCTGCATAAACCTAGAGGGGGAGCTAGGACAGCCACGCAGCCCAAAACCTATGGCAGTGCTTCAGGATAAAAGAACAGTGGTGTCTTTGGCATGTTAACATGATAGTTTACACAAAAAAGTTAATTGATCATTTACAAACCCTCATGTCGCTCTAAACCTGTATGCCTTTTTTTCTTCTGTGGGACACAAAAGAATATATTTTGAAGATTTCTATTTCCATACTTTGAAATTTTAAGGCTGTTGTATTCATGCATCTGTACAGTTATTCAGAATCTTGATATCGTCACACATGAAGAACTATTTTGTTGTTTATCGTCCTGTAATATAGATAACAGTCTTGCTTACATTCTTAAATTACTTGATCTTTTGAAGTTTGTTCATAAACATTTTTCAACTATTGGCATTTTTGCACCTGAACACTGTGGTAGATGAACTTGTGTACATATATGCTTTCCAAAAAATATATATGACAAATTTGATTATTAAAATATTTATGGAAACATTTTACTTAATGTATTTCTGCCTTTTCTTTGCCAGATAAATAAAAATAGTAATAAGGTTATAGAAGGACAGAAAACAATTAATGCTCTACTCATCAACATCCTCAAGCCTTTACAGCCGACGCAACTCTAGTAATTCGCACCAACACTTTTGTCATTGTTTAACACCAACCTGTTGACTAAACAGCACTGTAATCTTAAAGACTACTTATCAACTTACAGACACAAAGCTCCTGTCATTATACTCAATCCTAGACGCAACCTGCTGAATTATGATCTTGAAAATCTAAACTCAAACAGCCTGTAACCAGACAAAACATCAGCAGGTGAGGAGCGTCTGAGACTACAGAGCCTCACAGACCTTGCTCTAATAAATAATGTCTGCAAGTGTGCATGTGAAAAGCTTGAATTAATGCAGAAAATATGACAGTGGCAGCAAAATAGACTTAAGCCTCACTTAAAAATGTATGAATGTATGAATACATACATATACAGTTCAAATGTTTGAAAGAAAATCCTTTTGCTCAGAATTGACCAAAATGGCAGTAAAGACATTTATAATGTTACAAAAGATTTCTATTTCAAATAAATGCTCTTCTTATGAACCTTCTATTCATCAAAATCACAGTTTTCACAAAAAGTTTTCAACATTTATAATATTAAGAAATGTTTCTTGAGCAGCAAATCAGCATATTAGGATGATTTCTGAAGGATTGTGTGACACTGAAGATTGGAGTAATGACTGAGTAATAAATGATTGAGCTTTGCCATCATAGGAATAAATAGCATTTATCATATATATCTATATATATATTTATATATAGAAAACAGTTATTTTAAATTGTAATAATATTTCATAAAATTGTTGTCTGTTTTGACTGAATAAATGCAGCCTTGGTAAGTATAAATCAAATCCAAACTTTTTAAATGGTAGTATTTAAATTTACTGTAAGGCTAATGAGTTCTAGCTACCGTTGCTATAAAATTATGACACAGTCATGACTTTTAAGAATATCCTACTTAAAACCACATACACACAGCCAAAAGTGGACCGACACCACAGTTACCACACTAGAAATTAGGAATTAAGCAGTTGAGAAGGTGAACAGCATTATAGCCATGGTTATGCGAATGAAGGCACCTGCTGAATATCCAGGTGTGTTGGCTTATTTTACCTCCACCTGTTACAGGTGAATTCTAGTTAAAAGGCTGCTGAATCTGTGTCTCAGCGTAAATTAAACTTGTCTGGCTTGTGTCACGATAACCCTTAAAAGAAAATGAGCTAAATGCTGTACATTCAAATTGATTTGTGGCTACCAAAACAATTTTTGTGCTCTAAAAAACTACAGGGAAAGTGTGCTGTTTCATATGGATGAAATATTTCCTTGATATTTGTAAAGAATGTCATAGTATCACTTTAGACAGAATGCCTTTAACAGCAAGGTATTTGTAAAATAAAAAGTATCCTAAAATATGTATCCTAAATATGGCTGCAGGTAATGCTATCACATCTCCTCATGTTTAGAGGTGTAAACTACAACACTTTTGATGCACAGATCATTAGAGACTAACAGTCTGCAGTACCCTTGTCTGAGCCTGACAATAACTCAATGGGTGACGTCTGCAGTAAAGCCTCAGCAATAGGTGGGAAATGACAGTAAAAAAACGGCAGATCCTGTGAATTGTGAGTGATGTGGTAAATTGGGACAGACTGTAAAGAGATTGTCCTCTATGGTGACTGTGGGAACACCGATTGAGCACACAGTAGTGGATCCTCTTTTGTCTGGAGAGCACTACCGTGTGATTTTTACAACTTCCTGCTCTTAATACTGCCTCAGCCCTGAGGGAGTCAGAGGTGGACAGGTTGACATGATTGCAAGTTCTCCATAAACCTTCCTCTTTTAGCTTCAGTAGATAAATATAAAAATAATATAAATTTAAATATAAACTGTAGTCTATGTAATTGATCTATGTAGCCACACATGAACATTTCTTAAAAATCATGTTATTATTATTTTAGGAAGCTGCTTCAAACTGCATCATATGCCATTTTGAGATCAGTCTGGTTTTATTTTATTTTTATATATTGAGTAATTCAGAAGATATAAAGCAGAAGTTAAAAAGTAGAGAAAAGTTCCCTGCAGTTCTCAGACAAGCAAACTTTTTATTGCATTGTTCATTTGCAGCATTTTACAGGATTTTGCACTAGTTTGCAGTCAGTAAGATTTTTAATAAATGAATTATATTTTTAATCATATATTTTAATTAATACTTTTATTCAGCAAGGGTACATGAAATTTGTGTGTTAACGTTTCAAACGATTTGTATTTCAAATAAATGCTGTCATTTGAACTTTCTATTCATCAACAGAATCCTAGAAAAAAAAGTATCACAGTTTGCGCAAAAAGTTTAAGCGACACAAATATTTTCAACATTGATAACAATGAGAAATATTCCTTGAGCAGCAAATCAGCATATTAGAATGATTTCTGAAGTACACAAAAAATTGGAGTAATGACTGCTAAAAATTCAGCTTTGTCAATACAATAACACATTTTTTAAATGTATTAAAAAGTAAGTTATTTTAAATTGTAATACTATTTTAAAATATTACTGCTTTGATAAAAAATAAAAAATAAATGTATAGCCTTGGCGAACATAAAAGACCTCTTTCAAAAACCTTTCTAAAGACTCTTATCCACCCTAAACTTTTGAACAGTAGTGTATTTACTCACTGATTCACCTACGCCTGAAAATTAGTTGAGTTTGAAAAATGGGATCCAAGCATCTTACAATGCTGGACTTCCCACACTGTTACCGGCCACCCATCCTACATTAATGTCAAGAGGCCAAAAGCAACAAGAAAGGGAGTGAAAGGAGTGACTGTAAAGAAAACTTTACATCCTTCTCTAGACCCTGTGGGTCACACACTTCATCACTAAATAGAGAAACGTGATGAGGAAAAGCCACTATAAGTTTAAAAGGAAATTAAGTTAATTAAGAAGTAAATTAAGGAAAATGAACTCTCAGAGACACATTAGCACTTCAGGGAAACCTGTCTTATACAGTGAAACAGATGTATTGTTAACAACTGTAATATCCATAATCTTTTCTAAGTGTAACATTTCCATGGATCTCAGACAGTCAAGTATATGCACTGAGCTTCACATATTGCTATAGTTGAAAGCAATTTAACGGTAAGTAGGTGGGTACAGAAAGCTTTGTTTGGTTTGTGCGGCAGCCACACTGAGAAGCTGCTGTGTGTGCCAACAACCACAGCTGCATCGTCTTATGGCTGAATGATCGCCTGAAGCTGCCTGAAACGATTACCCAAAGAATATGCAAGCGTTTGTCCCTCTAAAGAACTTCCCTACACAGAGACAAACCTCTAAAGTTATGACAATCTCTTAAATTCACAAAATTATTGTTCAATATTTATTCATTATCGTTCAGTTGTTGATTTTATCCAAAGTAACTTACAGTTGCAAGAACAAAGTAGACTTGCAAGAACAGTCATTATTGACATCCAGAATCCCTAACCACTATAGCTATATCTTATATTTGTGACTCTGGACCACAAAACCAGTCTTAAGTTGCACGGGTATATTTGTAGCAATAACCAAAAAATACATTGTATGGGTCAAAATTATCAATTTTTCTTTTATGCCAAAAATTAGGATATTAAGTAAAGATCATGTTCCATGAAGATATTTTGTAAATTTCCTACCGTAAATATATCAAAACTTAATTTTTGATTAGTAATATGCATTGCTAAGGACTTCATATGGACAACTTTAAAGGCGATTTTCTCAATATTTAGATTTTTTTGCACCCTCAGATTCCAGATTTTCAAATAGTTGTATTTTGGCCAAATATTGTCCTATCCTAACAAACCATACATCAATGGAAAGCT
>NW_015540854.1:12709-16430 GCF_001515605.1 Sinocyclocheilus anshuiensis | reverse complement strand
TCAATGGAAAGCTTAGTTATTCAGCTTTCAGATGATGTATAAATCTCAATTTCGAAAAATTTACACTTATGACTGATTTTGCGGTCCAGGGTCACATTTTACTTTTTCCATGTTTACAACAATTGTCTGTCCATGAAATGCAATATTCTTTTACATAAACCACAAATCATCCAACCAACTTCCTAAGATGAACCCCAAACAAATACCAGCAAACACAGTTTGTATGCATCATCATTGAATCATCCTCTGTGTCCTTGAACAAATGAAAATCTGTCTTTGTCTCTATAGTCTCTCTATTGCTCTCATTTCTGTAGAGATGATAGCATAATTAGTCACATGCATGCAAAAAAAAGCAAAGGAGAGCAAGCCAGAGAGTTATGAGTACGTATGATGTTTCTATATTGTTGCTAGGACAGAGCTTTATTGCACCAGTAAAATCTACAGGCTTGGCCTGTGTCAACTGAAGCTATTTAAATACTGTAAAACTCAGATATAGAGACAGAGTGATGAAATCTTTCTGTGTCAAAGTTGTCTGTCTTTTTTAACTGTGTCTTCAGAGTGAGTAAAAAGTTAAATACTGATGATGATTCAGTCAGAGAACATTTCGGTCTTTTCAGAGAAGCCCCTTCACATGCTTTTGAGGACTTGTGACAAGTCCATAATATACTAAATTGAATACAAAATCTACTAAAATGCATTGTATTATATGTCAATATGTATAAAACATAGAGAAGGAAAAAGGCCACAGAAAAAAAAGAACTAAACAGAAAATAATTACATTCTCAAAAGTAGTTTATAGTCTAATGTGTTATAATTATCAGAAAAAATCATCCACCAAATCAAAAGTTATTAAAGCCTCATTCCTTCCCATATCAGACAATTACCATAAACATCCCACGGCATCACAGAAGACTCCTCACACCCTTGGACAAACTCTTTTCCTTTCTACCAGCACAAAATCACAGTTGCCACAGTGCACATATCAACATCAGAAGACTGCAATGGTTTTTATTCTCTCAAACTATTAGGCTCCTCAAAGCTCTGACATTTACTCTGAGGAGAAAGACTGAACTGTTGCACTGATAATAACAACCCCACTGTATTGCTTTTCAAAAGATAGTCACAAATAGCTATTTTAATAAATACATTTTAGCACTGCAACTACAGAATGCACAAATCACTTTTTCTGAAATCTGCAATGCCGTCTGAAGACTTGCACAGCTACAAAATGCCATGCTAATGCCAATATCCATAATGTGAATCCCAAGTCGATATCCAATATCACTAAAAAGAAAAAATACTACACTGTAAATGATTTCTGTTGTTTACACAGTATTATACTGTTTATCTCAACAGTTTCTTGCTGTATAAGCTGTGTACAGTGGGTTACTGTAGATTTTGTTGTTTTCCCAGTATTATATTGTATTCTCAACAGTTGAGTACTGTGTACACAGTTGACAGTATGTTACTGTAGATTTTCAATGCATTCTGGGAAATTATTAGTAACTGTAAATCTAAATACAGCCATGCAAATTGACCGCGAAAAACACCACAGAATTTCGCAGGTAAAATTGCTATTCCTACATAAAAAAATTCAGGACTGGGTGCCATGCATTATTAACACTCTTAATTTCTGTCAGTGGGGGGTGCATGAGAGTGCATTTGAAAGAGTTTTTCCTGTAATGTCGGACACATCGTGTCTTCCTGGAAACGTGCTTCATCTGGTGAGTAATAAATATTAATATTTTCAAGCATACAGACATTCTAGCTAATAGATTTAATGTTAGTTTAGAATAGCTGACCGCGATTTCGATATTCAAGGTTTATACTCAACATTTTACTAGTGTATAAGCTGTGTACAATACTCTTTCAATGTAGTTTGCGACATGTTACTGTAAATTTAAATACAGTAATACAAAATGACCGCGAAAAACAACCACAAACTGCCATTTTGTGAAGAACTCTCAGTTCTCTGAGCAACTTTGAGGGAGCCTTCGCCTCGCTGTCTGTAAAGTTCGCCATAAATATCTTGTAAGTGAAAAATCTTTATTTTTGTATGCAAACCAAAATGTCAGTAATAGCGTTAATGTTAGTTTAGAAGAACTGCCTGCGGCGTTGATGTACTATAACGTCTGACTGTAAGTGAGAGGCGGATTTCCTTCCTGTTAATAACTTAAAATACTTGATTAGTAAATGTGATTTGATAAACCTAGATCGTATATGTAGCCTCTTACTGTCAGAATTAACTAATAATTCGTTATTTAACAATTTTATGTCGGTGGAAGTGCTGTGCGTTCATTGTTTTATATATCATAGGTTTGGAGATTGAAAATCGATCAGTGTATCCTGAAATCGGATACCCATGGTTAGGATTCGGATACGTTACTTGTTATAAAATTAAAATTTCGATTCCTATAATCAATTAATGCGCGCTCATTTTCTTGTAAATCAGATTTGTTTTTACACGTCTGTGAGGACCTGACTGACGATCTGCCAGGACCTTGCGCGTTCAGTTTCCCAATAGTGTGATCGTAAATTAATTGAATCTGTTTCGACCTCACTCTGACCGTCACTAACGCGCGTACTGGTGCGGGTCTTTGGATTCGTGTCAGCTTGATATATTTCACTGCTGTTCGCAGCCAGTGTGTTGTGTGTGGCTTACCTACTGCGCCAGGAGTATTATGGCTTCTCAGTGCTGCAGGTTTTGTCGCTCAGCAATGGACCCTCGTGATGGGCATAGGGAATGTCCTTCATGCTTGGGGGTTGCTCATTTGAAAGAGGATGTGGATAATCCCTGCACTGCAGCTTGTGATCTACCTAGAGATGAACGAATTCGTCGCGCTAATAGGGCATGCAGCTCTGCTCCTGAGCGTGGTAGGGTGAGGGAACGTTCATCGGACAGGCATGGTCATAAGCACCCACGCAAACACTCATGTGACTATCATGACTCCACACACAAATCAAGCCGTGAGTTTGTGGCTGAGGCAACTAAACGTCCAACGCCAGCTCCGACAACAGAAGGTGGTAACACTGATACTCATCTGCAGATCCTAGCAGCTATTCAGAGTTTATCACGGAGAATGGATCAGTTTGAAGCTAATCGGTCCTCCTCCTCATCTCTACCTCCCGGTAAGGAGGACATTCCAATGGATGGGCAACAGTCCCGTCCTGGGGAAGGCGCAAAGAATGCCGATGTGTTATCACTTGTAGCCAATGTGAAGGAACTCATTCAGACTCTGCAGAAGTTGATGATGAATCAACAATGAAAGAGGAGTTTCCTTCAAATACCCTTATTACTAAGGTATTTAGTGCAGCCAAGATCGTTGGCCTGCAGTCTACATTGCCTGATCCTGCCCCTGTTGGGGGTGTATGGGAAGGCATATCTCAGAATAGTTCTGCACCTTGTATTCCAGTGGCAGACGACTACACGTCTATGTTGAGAACAGCTTGGAAGAAACCGTCTCAAAAGCCTCAATTTAATGCAGGCTGTAGACGGTTGGCCAATGCCCGTTATCCTACAGAAACTGGATTGGGGGACATGCCGCCAGTAGAACGAGTTATAGCTGCATGGACTGCATTAGGCCCCGTCCGTGCTTCCAATAACCCTCGTTGTCCCAGGAAGGAGTGTGCCAAAACTGACCGTCTGGTTTCACGGTCCTTTAATGCTGCTGCACGTGCAGCCCGTACAGGCAATGCTTTGGCTATCCTGCTAGCAGCTTTG
>NW_015540854.1:0-6901 GCF_001515605.1 Sinocyclocheilus anshuiensis | reverse complement strand
TGATGGGCATAGGGAATGTCCTTCATGCTTGGGGGTTGCTCATTTGAAAGAGGATGTTGGTAATCCCTGCACTGCAGCTTGTGATCTACCTAGAGATGAACGAATTCGTCGCGCTAATAGGGCATGCAGCTCTGCTCCTGAGCGTGGTAGGGTGAGGGAACGTTCATCGGACAGGCATGGTCATAAGCGCCCACGCAAACACTCATGTGACTATCATGACTCCACACACAAATCAAGCCGTGAGTTTGTGGCTGAGGCAACTAAACGTCCAACGCCAGCTCCGACAACAGAAGGTGGTAACACTGATACTCATCTGCAGATCCTAGCAGCTATTCAGAGTTTATCACGGCAGTTTGAAGAGTTTGAAGCTAATCGGTCCTCCTCCTCATCTCTACCTCCCGGTAAGGAGGACGTTCCAAAACAGTCCCGGGGCAACAGTCCCGTCCTGGGGAAGGCGCAAAGAATGCCGATGTGTTATCACTTGTAGCCAATGTGAAGGAACTCATTCAGACTCTGCAGAAGTTGATGATGAATCAACAATGAAAGAGGAGTTTCCTTCAAATACCCTTATTACTAAGGTATTTAGTGCAGCCAAGATCGTTGGCCTGCAGTCTACATTGCCTGATCCTGCCCCTGTTGGGGGTGTATGGGAAGGCATATCTCAGAATAGTTCTGCACCTTGTATTCCAGTGGCAGACGACTACACGTCTATGTTGAGAACAGCTTGGAAGAAACCATCTCAAAAGCCTCAATTTAATGCAGGCTGTAGACGGTTGGCCAATGCCCGTTATCCTACAGAAACTGGATTGGGGGACATGCCGCCAGTAGAACGAGTGATCGCTGCATGGACTGCCTTAAGCCCCGTCCGTGCTTCCAATAACCCTCGTTGTCCCAGGAAGGAGTGTGCCAAAACTGACCGTCTGGTTTCACGGTCCTTTAATGCTGCTGCACGTGCAGCCCGTACAGGCAATGCTTTGGCTATCCTGCTAGCAGCTTTGCGAAAAACAATAAGCACGGATGACCAGGATTCTAGGAACCTTGTTGATTCCACTTTGGCTGCCCACTCTCAACTGACACGTGATGTCTTGCAGGATTATCAGAAGTGCGACTTTTTCCACATGACACCAGCCCTCCTCACCTGGCCTTCATCCTCACCTTCTTTCTTTGTTCAACTTCTTTCTTTGTTCTACTGTGTTATGTAAGTTTGTATTTTACCTATTAATTTTTGCATGAATTGTTCACTGATTTTAATTATTAATTATAAATTGTTAATTAGTCGTGTTTAAAAACTGATTTTTATTGTTGCATTATATGTCACTTATTTTAATTCTTAATTATAAATTGTTCTTTAAAACATATTTTATTGTTGTATATATGCTATTATTATTACTAATGTATTGTTCTGTGATTTTAATGATTAATTATAAATTGTTAGTTAGTCTTGTTTTAAAACAGATTTTATTGTTATATGTCATTAGTTTTTACTACTGTATTGTTTAAAAATTTAAAATAAACTGTTTTTGTGCAGTTAAAGCTTCAATTGTTCTTTTTCCTATTTACCATCAACAGTTGAAATAGAACTTTTACAGGTTTTCTACAAATTCTAAAGGTTATACAGTAGCACTATAAAATAAATTAAAATAACATTTCATAACTGTATAATACTATACAGTATTATTAAAAATCAACAGTGTAATACTGTACTTTGACATGGTAAAAAAATACAGTAAAATGCTGTATTCAATTTTACAGTAAGCTAAACACTACTGTAGTTAGTGTTACGGTAATTTTACTGTTGAATGAAATACAGCAACTACTGGATAACTGTTGCCAGTAAGTTACTGTTAATTTGACGATACATTTTTTACAGTGTACATTATTATATTTCACACAAAAGCTTGAACTGTGTTTTAGGCACAAAATTTCAAAGACAACTCAATCTTCCAGTGCTTCGGGTAGAAACTATACTTGTTTTTGTCATAACCTATCACTGCCCATTAGCAATGGGGTTTTGCATTTCATCTCAACTCGAAGATGTCGCCTTCAGGAATGTCTTCTCTACACAAACACAAGGTCATAGCAGCCAGATTACCACTAAAACTGCTGCATCAAAACTCAAATTACTGACATATCTGGTTTGAGGTGGATGCTGCTGGAATGCACAATGCAAGCAAGACCTGTAACATTTTATAAAGATACAGTGCTTTTAATCATTAACTCGTTAAAACTCATAACGTGGTGAACTTTGGCAATGACAAAAATAGTTTAAATGGTAAAACAGCTGCAATGTCAGATGGGGGAAAAAATACAAATGTGGAGAAAAAGCAATAAACTTGCATAAAGCATATCAGGTCTTAGATAAGATATGATATTCTTTAGGGAAATATTGCATCATTTAAATATTTTGGACCAACAACAGTTCTCAGTCATTGCAGGGAAATGGATAATCTTCTGCAGAGGTGGGCACAACATCAACACAACATCTGACACCGTTTTAATTAAACTTTTCTGCTAGAGGGTGAATAGAACAGGTTGTAACAATTTCAAATAAGGAGAGGATTTGATTTGTTCAGCTTTCAGGGCAGTAGTTAAACCATGGAACATAGATGTAAACAATCAAATTAAAAAGAAATCTGTCACCAAGTCCCCATTGAGCTTGTTTAAATCAGTGAGCTGATCATTTTCACAGCTGTATTGCATAGCGTTAGAGAAATGTACCAGCACAGTAGTGGATTCCTAACAGGTTGACTAACCTGATAGTTGTATATGTTAATTTGGTACTCCAGGGAGAGGACAGCTTGGTTCATGATCGTTCTCATTGGTCCAGTTATTTCCATGTAGTGCCTCCTTCAGGCCATACTGTATTTTGCACAGCACTGTTAAAAGAAAACAGAACAGTCATGTTCATGAATGCAAATTAGGGCCATCTCTTTGTTTTTCTGAGTATGGCATGATAGTTGCATGAACTGAATGTGTTCTGCTAGATCAGGCTTTTTTTTCTTCTTCTTCTTCTTCTTCTTCTTGTTCTCATGTTTTAAGATTTTTAAAGGTTGCAGATTGGTTGTTGCTTTGAAAACAGTCAATCCAGCAAATCATCAAAAGCATTATCATATGCAATTTAGTGCAGTTGCTGATATTTATATGGGCAAAAAGTAAGATGAAAATCTGATCGCTTGTAATGTAAATTAATGAGATATTTATAAAAGTACAGCAGACTACTTACATAAAATGCACGTAAATTTAAGCTGTCACCTATTTCCGAATAATATGTCTAGTAAAATGGTATTTACATGCTTAGATTTGTGATCTGTAGTTTTCATTTTTGACGAAACATACAATGCAATACAATGATGATTGGAAGAGGTACAAACAAACCTTATGTATCATATTTGATACATTTTACATTACATGAATTTTCTAAAGCATGATGTATAGATAATCATGAAAACTTAAGTTGCTTTAATCCAATAAGTGTTCGTCTTCAAATATTACTAACAATATAAAAGCTATTCTTACATTTTATGAGTATCAAGATTTCACAGCAAAAAGAAACGTACCACAATGGGGTATTTAAAATTATAACAAAAGGCCTTTTACTTACGTATAAACTTACTTACGTATAAATGTATAAACTATCAAACATACAACAGAAAGCATGTAGTATATTGTACAACAGTTTTTTCAGCAAAGTTTTGATCATATCAATCAAATAGGCCACACTAGGCTTCATAGGGTTAATGTACAGTAGAGAGCATGTTATTAGCAATAAGTCCCAAATGCTTGTTTATATGCGTCTAGTTTCGTGCCGAGTTGATTAATGGTTGGGAAACAGATTAAATTCATGTCTTTGCTAATGTAACTGCTTGCATCCTTTTACAATAAATCTGTGGCTTAATGTGCATACAGAGTTGTGGTTGTGTCCTGTGGTTGGCAGCATACTGTACGTCTGACTTCTGTCAACCTGTTAAGTGTAGCCACAACCTTATCTGTGTCTGATAAAATGCCTATGGTCGCATATAAATGGTAAAGTATGCATGTCAGTGGGTGTTTTCGCAGTCTGGAATGCTGCAGCACAACTGATGTGGTTGTATGTTGATTTGTGTTAAAAAAAAGAAAAAGCAATGGTTTCTGTGTTATCAGTGTGTGCTATGAACTGGTAAGCTGGAAGCACACTGAATCAAGAGCAGCTTGCTTGTACAATGAGCCTGCCAATGAGACATGCCACAAGTTTATGGGCCTTCGCAGAACATGAAGATTTCCCAAGGTCCTATAGAGTCTACAACTATGCACATTCTGCTATTTGTAGCTGGTGGAAAGTCATTCTTGCTGTCCCATGTAAAAAAAGAAATACACTTAAGTTGTATTAATATAAATGCACTTATTATATTTTTATTATACTATATTAAGTGCATAAATGTGTTATTTTGGAACTACTTTAAAGCTGCAGTCCGTAACTTTTTTGTGTTCAAAATGTATATAATAATCGAGTACACCATGAATCCATTTTCTAAACCGTGTTTTTGCTTGTCCTGAATCACTACGGTACACCTATAATAAATGTTTATATTCGGACTATTTTAGACTGGCTCGGGTAGGTACCGCTGCGGAGTAGTCCAGTAGCTGCGTGATTCGCCATAGACATAAACAGAGAGAAGTAGCTCCGGCTACAATGTTCTTCCGCAAGACGCACGCAGTTCTGTTTATTAACCGCTAGAGCGCCCAAAGTTACAGACTGCAGCTTTAAGTATGTTAAATGCTCTTTTAAGATATGCTTAAGATGAACTTTAAGCTAATTGCAATATATTTGAATATATTTAGTTTTGTTAAAATGTAACAACTTAAAGTACCTTTAGTGTCATTTAATTGTACTTCTTCACATTATTTAAAATACACTTTACTTCTTGAAGTACAGTTAGAATATATTTTATGCTTCACTTTAATGTACTTCTAGTACATTTTCAGTAGCATTTCAGCTCATTATAAATGAATTACCAGCACACTATTAGTTTGTTATAGAGGTATTTTTTCAGCATTCTAAAATGGTATATTAAAAAGTACAAAAATGATTAAATGAACATGACATACACACACTTTCACATCTAGAAAACTTCAATGTACTATATCCTGTGTACATTACAACAATAAATTCCTTGAGTACATTTAAAAAGTATAGCAGCATATACAAACTCTTGACCAAACTAATTGTAATAAATTATAATAAATTAAAATAAAGATCAGTGAAATGCTATACCTTTAATCAATTTGTAGAACATTTCCGTTATACCTGTATTACTGGAAAGTACACTATGAATATTCCATCACTGAATAAAAAAGTATAACACAATTTTATGCACACACGTTACTGAAAAAAAAAGAGCAGAAGTGAATGAAGTGCATTCATTTTTTACAAAGTTAAGCCTGCAAATGGCTAAACCAAACAAAGAAACAAAGAATTTCAAATGTCACCATTGTCATCTTCAAGTGGATGATCACTTTTCTTTGAGTACGACTTGTTGCATTTTCTGCATCTGAGGGCTTGCAATTCATACACTGTGGTCTTTGAAATCTGCATCGCAGGGTATGTGAAAGGAAAAATAATTCATCAGTGGTTTTGAGTGGTGTTTTTGAATATCACATGTATTATAATTTGCATAGATATGCATTAAAATTTCTTTGGGCCTCTTTACACACTTCATGTGTTTCTCTGGTGTAAACAGGCCCTTTGACCGTTCTCAGTTTACCTTTCAAAGCTTGGACTAAATCCTCATCAAGCTTGACACAGCCCCAACAGTCACTTTACTGGTGGTGGATGAGGAGATACCCCCTTCTATGTAAGCGCTTTGAGTGCCCAGAAAAGAGCTATATAAATTTAAGGAATTATTATTAATATGTCAGCCAGAATTAAACCTGTGAGATTCAACCTTAGGAAATGACATGCGATCTCTGTCGTGCCGTCTTGCGCTTGAATGGCTTAAAATTTCTTTAATGTTTAATCTGACAAGACTTAAAACACGTGAGAATAATAAACTTTCTTGAGGAAGCTGCACTGGCCTGATTGTTCAGATAGTTTTGGGGTGCTGAGACAACAGATAGGGGGCTGAAGCCCACCTAAATAGGACCACCTATTTACAGTGTTTGAATTAAGGGAGGGCTGGGGGTGTGTCCCGAACCTCCCATAAGCATTAATGGACCCCCCCATTAAGCGCAAAAAAATTAACTTGGGGGGATCACCTGGTTTTCATTAAAGGGGTCATATGATGCGATTTCAATTTTTCCTTTCTCTTTGGAGTGTTACAAGCTCTTGGTGAATAAAGAAGATCTGTAAAGTTGCAAAGACTAAAGTCTCAAATCCAAAGAGATATTCTTTATAAAAGTTAAGACTTGTCCACGCCCTCCTAAAACGCCTCGTTTAAACACGCCCCCACATATCTACGTCACGATGTGGGAAGATTTGCATAACGCCGCCCAAATGTTCACGCAAAGAAAGAAGGCGTAACTTTTATTCTTGCTGTAGTATTGTTGTTGCCGCTGCCGCCATGTTGTGGAGACGCTGTGTGTTTCGTTGTGAAAGCGAAACTACTTTGTTTGGCCTTCCAAAAGAGGACGATATCTGCTTCGTCATGCCTAGAGCTGATCCGTGCTGGTCGCTGAGGAAATACATCAACTTCGCACCATGGAGGAAGCGGAGTCCAGCCCGGTGTTGTCACATGTGGTTGCCGCAAGACCACCAGCCGCTCCTTCGTCGAATCCGCCAGCCGCACCGTTCTCAAGAGAGTGAGTAATTAATGGCAGAATTTTCATTTTTGCGTGAACTATTCCTTTAATGACAAGCGGCATCATGTTAATTTAATACCTGAAGGTGAAGAGCTTGAAAAAAGTCCGCACACTCAAACATCAAAGC
>NW_015540853.1:277675-278344 GCF_001515605.1 Sinocyclocheilus anshuiensis | reverse complement strand
TGACCAAAAAGTATTTTGTGAGTCAAACTGGACATTTATATAGATGAAGTAAATGCCTTCCGTGATATAACACATTCACAAGAATGGGAAGGCATGAAGTTATAGTGATCTTGACCTTTGACCCCCAAAATCTATTCAGTTTATCTTTGAGTTTATGTGAGCATTTGTGGCAAATGTGAAGAGATTCCTTTAAGCCATTCCTGAGATATTGCATTGACAATATATGGCGCAGTAACCGTGGCGAGACAATGGGGGCGCTAGAGAGCAAAACGTGTGTGTATGCAGGGGTAATACACACACTTTTTTTCTCATTTTACTATCTATTTGAGGACCTCTCTGAAACTTTGAGAGAAGCCTATATATAGCCAAGGGAGGCCATTACAGTGAAAAAGTGAGGACCGGCCAAAATGTCCTCACTCCAAAGGTTAAAAACTCACACTGGTCCTCACAAAGATAGCCATACAAACACACACACACACACACATATTATACACACATATACACACACACACACAAAGAAAAACAAGTAGATAAAATAGAAAGCTAGTGTTTGTTTGTTTTTTGTTGTTTTTTTTAATAAAAAAAATATAAATATAGATAAAGTAGAATTAAAATAGAATAGAAACTGCTAGAGTTAGAGGGTCAAATACATACATACATACATGGAAG
>NW_015540853.1:270380-272380 GCF_001515605.1 Sinocyclocheilus anshuiensis | reverse complement strand
GTGTATGTATATATTATACACACACATATACACACACACACACAAAGAAAAACAAGTAGATAAAATAGAAAGCTAGTGTTTGTTTGTTTTTTGTTGTTTTTTTTAATAAAAAAAATATAAATATAGATAAAGTAGAATTAAAATAGAATAGAAACTGCTAGAGTTAGAGGGTCAAATACATACATACATACATGGAAGAAGTTGCACTGCTCAACTGAAATGCTCAGATGTACAGTCTGTGCTGGTTAATGTGAGCACTGCCCCAACACACTGACACTTTTTTTTTTGCACATGTGAAGGATAATTTACCCAGAGACTGGAACGCAAGTGAAGTGCAAAGCCTTCTTTTCATAATAAATATTCACAATGTATTATTTGGCTGCTAAACCATTATAAAAATGTTTTATTTGTGCCGAATGAGAAATGTAGTTTCAGTTTAATAATAAATCAGTTTAAATTTTTGGCTTGACATTTATAAGTATAAGGCCCACTAGACGTATGTTGTTTATAACGAATGCCATTATAACTTGTTCTATTAAATAATTGTACGTATAGTTTTGTACTATAATTCTATAGCTACTTATTTTCAGATTTATTTATTTATTTTATTTTTTTTTACCTGTTCTGGTAAAGCATTTGCTGACAACTTAAACATGACTTATGTTTTCTCTCTTTCTCTCTCTCTGAACGCAATTTTGACTGATGTGTAGCAGAATTTTTATTTATGCAGCAATTGTATTTATTTTTTTGTAATTATTTTAAAAATAGCTTGAAAAAATAACTTCAAGTGACTTAAATTACCTTTTAAACCATTTAACTGGTAGTATTAATCGGTCAAAATGCTTACTGTCGGTTAACCGGTGAAAGTGATCATCCCTATTTCCAGATCATAATTTGCCTTATGTATATTTCGGTTTCTATTTGTCTAATACTACTAACAAAATGAAGTTGTTTCTAGGGATGGTAAATTACTTTGAATTATTTGTGATAATTCAGAATCCATCTTTGTATAATTTTATCACATTTATCACTACAACTACTTCTGCATGGATCTTTAGCATTTCCAGTGTAATGTCTAATGCCTGGTTTAGATTACATAATATTAGCCTGATTTTGCCACGATCAGTTTGACGCAGGGTGTTGTGTGGATTCGTAAATGACAGTGGGACAACACAGCCAGTACAAAACATGCAGCTTTGGTCTCCATTGCCGCTGTTGTTTCTGGAATTCATTCGCTAGTTCCGCCTTCTCGATGACTGTATGAGTGTCGTAAACTGCAAGCGATGATTAGTCAGGAAGCAACACAGTCTGACATGTTTGTTGCCAACGAGTTAAAATCACAATCTGACACAGTGGCTATCGTAACCGACAAAAACATTGTGTAGTCTGAACCAGGCTTAACACCCTTACAAGAGAAGAGTTACTCATTAAATGCAGATTTTCCAAAAATATGCTGAGTTTGCACCTTAATTCCAGAAAATTGCAGAGAAGCAGCAGTGCAGCTATTGTTTTGTTGCCAAATAATCCTCTCTGCTTATCGGCATAATGGGTGTAATAATGGGTATAATACATTTGTGTATGTATATGTGTATCAAAACAACAACCTATCTTGAGATTGAGTCTCAGGCTTTATTCATAAGACTAAAGCCTAAAAATAGTGGCAAGTACATGGTGCATTTGGAAGGTACAGTATTTTTAAACTATCCTGTCATGCTTTTCCCCCCATGAGTCGAAAGTGAAGTTTAAACTATCCTATGTTTGCGAGATCATTATTTTAGCTGCACTAAAAAGAGTGCATACGCAAAAAAACAAAACTAATTCAAACAAATGATGGTCAGCTTTATGCAGAGAGTTGTCAACAATCAGACTGGCTTAATGTTTCTTTTCAGAGTCCCCTAAAGTGTCATCACCACAGCACACTTTCTGTGAAGATGATAACTTTACACTTCCAGCAGATCCAGCATTAAAAAAAAAAAAAAAAAAAAAAAGAGGAATGATCA
>NW_015540853.1:268991-270123 GCF_001515605.1 Sinocyclocheilus anshuiensis | reverse complement strand
GCAATAAAAAAAAAAAAAAAAAAAAAAGAGGTATGATCATTTTTTGAGATCATTGTGATTATGTCTGACTGACAAACTTATGCAAATGCACAGGTACATTTGTACAAACGTATTTACAAATGCAGGGTAAGATAGGGCCTTAATTATTATTTTTTTGATCATAGGCCGCACAGAATCCCACCTCAACACATTTAATGAATAGCTATGCTATTTATTCAATAGGTTATTCATTATAATTTTGTGTTTTTGGAAAATATGACATTGTATTTTAACATTGTCTATGACGAGGGTATTTGTGGACAAATGTTTTTAGATTTGTGGATAAAAAAAAAAAAAAAAAAAACCTGTATTTTGAAGTTAAAAGAAAAATTTGACCTCTAGGAAAAGATGACATTTGTCAGAGATGGTTCCAAGTGACATCTTGTTACTAGCATTATTTTTTTAATTACTGTAATTCATAGGGTCAGTCAACAATCCTACAAACATTGATTAACAGACTGCTATGTTAAATTAGTGCTGTCAAACGATTAATTGCGATTAATCGCATCCAAAATTTGTTTACATAATATACGTGTGTACTGTGAATATTTATAATGTGTATATATAAATACAAACACATGCATGTATATATTTAAGAAAAACAGTATGTTTATATATTAAATATTTATATATAATAAAATATAAGAATATAAATGTATATACACACACATGTAAATATTTTCAAAATACTGTATGTGTGTGTATTTTTGTAACTTATTTCTAAAAGTGAAACTTTCATATATTCTAGATTCATTACATGTAAAGTAAAACATTTAAAAGTGTTTTTATTTTTTTTATTTTGATGATTAGAGCTTACAGCTCATGAAAGTCAGAAATCCAGTATCTCAAAATATTAGAATATTTACATTTGAGTTTCATTAAATGATCATCCCTACAGTATAAGTTCCGAGTACCTCTTGTTTGTTGAAATTACAATAATGGGGAAGACTGCTGACTTGGCAATCGTCCAGAAGACAATCATTGACACTCCACAAAGAGGGTAAGTCACAGAAGGTCATTACTGAAAGAGCAGCTGTTCACAGAGTGCTGTATCAAAGCATATTAAATGCAAAGTTGACTGGAAGGAAGAAAT
>NW_015540853.1:268546-268866 GCF_001515605.1 Sinocyclocheilus anshuiensis | reverse complement strand
TGCCCATATACCTGTCACGTTGCACACACACGAGGGACGAGGAGACGCTGGAGAATATGTTGACAGGACTTTATTGGAACCAAGGGAGACGAACACAGGAAGACGTTCACAGGAAGATGTACACAGGAAGACGTACACAGCAAACAGAGAACTTGGGACTGGGAACACATTTTATACACACACACAGGAGGAGGGGATGACGCGACACACCTGGGAGCAATGAAACATCAAGGGAAACACCTGGGACAAATGAACTTAACTAATCAGGACAGGAACAGGAAACTAACCAAATAAGGGCATAGGAAGGCACATGGGGAGCA
>NW_015540853.1:267009-268423 GCF_001515605.1 Sinocyclocheilus anshuiensis | reverse complement strand
TCGTTTTTATTCGTCAACAATATTGCATTATACATTTAATTATAGTCATCGTCACATGACCAGCATTTACGTTGTGTCTCGTCTCGTTTTCATCACGTGTTAAAGGTTCGTTGACGACGATATTTAGTCATAATTTTCGTTGACGAAAGCAACACTAGATCCAAGCTGAAGCTCAATAGTGCTTCAGCAGAGCCACAGGCTGATCGCTTCCATTCACTCCTCACTGATGCTGGAGTTTGTGCTGAACGAGCCAAGTATTGAGTGCAGAAATCAAGATACTTTAAAGAGCTTTTCTGTTTTGCAAATCCTTTTTTTGACTGATCTTAGGAAATATTCTAATATTTTGATATACTGGATTTTTGACTTTCATGAGCTGTAAGCTCTAATCATCAAAATTAAAAAAAAATGTGAAAAGTTTCACTTTTGAAACTTGAAATAAGTTGCAAAAAAAAAAAAAAAATTAAACAATATTCTAATTTTTTGAGATGCCTGTATATAAATAGCTGATCTATTTTACATTAATCACACTTTAAAAAGTCTTATTTATGCAAGTCATTTATTACTTTTGTAAATGCTTACCCCAGGTATGAAGCTATCTGACCCAAGCAGCGTTAAATTTGTAATTGGCTGAATATTAGTTTACTCAAATCTAAGTAACAAATCAGAGAACCTGGGCAGAAATATTGGCGGTGGGTCAAAAAGTGTGGGGGACAGAGTCACCCGTTTCTTATGGCTGCTATGCCCCTGGTTGAATCACATCTTTCAACATTGACATTCATATTGAACTGAACTGAATCAACAGACTCGAAAACATTGCTGTTTTTGTGGAACTGCTTAATGTTGTATTGAGCTTGTTTCATTTTGATGAAATGCCTCACTCTGTATTTTATAGAGCACTGTATAGAAAAATAAATGTGACTTAAAGGGTTAGTTCACCCAGAAATGAAAATTACCACATGATCTTACTCAAGGCATCCTAGGTGTATATAGGCGTGTTCGACTTGAAGCAGCGCTGCGCAGAATGATCGCTGTATGACATCAAAGTACCGTGAGAGCGATTCGAATGCATAGGATCCGTCTGCTCTCTTATCGCTCTTGCGGTACTTTGATTTCAAGTCAAGTCAATTCAAGTTTATTTGTACAGCGCTTTTCACGATACAAATCATTGCAAAGCAACTTTACAGCAAATTAAGATTCTACAATATTTAGTGGTAGCTTATCAGTGGTGACTGTCAGTTCATGTACACATGGCAGAAATGTACGGAAAAATCAATTTAAGACGTAATAAAACAGACGATGGACACTATTAACAGCAATTATTATATGATGCAATCAAACTTATAGCAAAATGTGGTAGTTCTGTATGTTGTTTCAGGGTTGGCATCATCTGAGGTCCTCTGAGGGGTTGGCATCA
>NW_015540853.1:263908-266213 GCF_001515605.1 Sinocyclocheilus anshuiensis | reverse complement strand
TCTCCACCAGGTCGCGGATCTGCTTCTCCACGGCCTCCAGCTCGAGCTGCACCGAATGCAGCTCGAACGTGTCCTCACCTGCACTCAAAGGTAGACACACATCCGCCATTAAAGCAAGTAACAGTGAGTAAAACAATGGTAATGTGTGTGAAAAGAGTATTAGTAATGTAAGCGAGATTAGCGGCAACCACGCTGGCGATGCTAGCGGGCTATTTGCTAATAGCGGATTCGGGAAATCAAAATAAAACTAGTGATAACAAGGCGCTCTGATTGTTTTTGTTGTAGAATACGATAGGGGATATATTCACACATTATAGAAACGAAAATGATGGTGTATAAAATAGATTTTAAGATAAAAAATTAGACGACAAAGAATTAACTTGACGGAGCTCAAACTCAAAACACACGGCAGCAACAAACAGGAAGTCCTGTTTGCCATCAAAGTTCGATACAGTGATCATTCTGCGCAGCGCTGCTTCAAGTCGAACACGCCTATTGACTTATTTTTTTCAGACGAATCCAATCGCAGTTCTATTAAACATCCTGGCACTTCCAAGCTTTAGAATGCCAGTAGGCGGGCGTTTTTGTTCAACAGTCCAAAACAAGTCCAATAAAGCGCATCCATCCATAATAACGGCTCCAGGGGGTGAATAAAGGCCTCCTGTAGTGAATCGATGCATTTTTGTAAGAAACATATCCATATTTAAAATGTAATAATCACTTTTCTCTAGCTTGTGCTAACTGTCGTACATGGTCTGCGTTTGTCACTAATAACTGGCATGTGCACTACGCCAGCGTCATCCGCTGGAACAGCTTCCATGTACGACTGTTGCTGCAAGCTAGAAAAGAAAATTACGTTTTAAATATGAGGCACTTATTATTACAGATGGATGCACTTTGTTGGACTTGTTTTGGACCGTTGAAAAGAAACACCTGTCCACTTCCATAATAAAGCTTGGAAGAGCAAGGACAATTTTTAATATAACTCCAATTATATGTAAACACTTTTAAGGCTATTTTGGCTATGCTCATCGCTGGTCTGGTTACTGGTATAGGGCAATAGCCAAGCCGTTAAAATTAGACCACAGATTGCCTCGATTTCGCTAGGTGGGCTAAAAGCAGACTACACGTAGCCTGTCCAATTTAGAGCTAAATCGTGGCTACATATAGACCATGTCATGAAATGACACTTGTATCTTTGTAGATATTATTGACACTGCGAACATGATGGGATATCAACCATCTCATGCGCTTCCTGGCCAAAAACTACAGTGAATCAGGTTGACTATAACTGGGCTACAGATAGCCGCTCTGACTACGAGCTAAATCGTGGCTACGCACAGGCTACGTATTGAACATGTCAAAGAAATGAAACCAAACACCTTGTAAACGCTGTTACTTGCTTACATGATGGAATATCACACATCTCACAAGTTATTTTGCCAAAAAACGACATGAATCCAAATTCAAGGTTATTTGGGCTAGAAGTGGGTTACACATAGCTGGAAAATATCGGTTCTATAGTTAACCGAGACGTTGAAATGACGGCTATTGCTTGCTGGGAACGAAGCCGTTTTCATTATATATTAGCAGGGCCGGAATTCAGGCCGGGAAATCTCACACTCATCCAGGCCACACAGAAAAAAGGGGCCAAAATTGTACCTTTTGGGGTACAACAGCTTGACACTGTAGCAGTACACCATACATATTAGTACCTTAGAGTAATAATTCGTACCCTTAAGGTACTAATTTGTAGGCCTACCTATTAGGGGCAAAAAAAAAAGGAACAAATATGTCCTTTTAAGGGTCCTGTTCCAGTGACAAGCTGTTGTACCCAAAAAGGTGCAATTTTGGCCCCTTATTTTTATTCTTTTTAATAGCGCTTTTAACAATATATATAGCCTATACATCCACAACAATTTCTGAAACCAGACAACCATATTATTTGTATGGCCATCACATAAAAAAAGGTCTAAATCCTTAGTCTGGTGCCGTTGAAAATAATTAAAGGTTCACTCTTGCACTGCACATTCACTTCCCTTTCCCTTTTCTTCATTGTCCCCAATATCTCTGAACCCCCAGACCCCCCCACCCTTTTTTTCTTACCTATCACTTCTTCACCAGCAGGTCTACTGTTATGAACAGAACTAGCTGTGTCCACCTTGTTCACCTCATTTCAATTTGTTAGCAAATAATGTTATTTATCTTAAAATGACTTAAATACCCTAAATTTAATAAACCTATATTTCATACAAATATACACTACCAGTCAAAAGTTTTTGAACAGTAAGATTTTTAATGTTTT
>NW_015540853.1:258646-263039 GCF_001515605.1 Sinocyclocheilus anshuiensis | reverse complement strand
CGTGGGCGAAAATGACATGTAAACAATTTTAAGGCTATTTTGGCTATGCTCATCGCTGGTCTGGTTACTGGTATAGGGGTATAGCCGAGCCGTTAAAATTAGACCACAGATTGCCTCGATTTCGCTGGGTGGGTTAAAAGCAGACTACACGTAGCCTGTCCAATTTAGAGCTAAATCGTGGCTACATATAGACCATGTCATGAAATGACACTTGTATCTTTGTAGATATTATTGACACTGCGAACATGATGGGATATCAACCATCTCATGCGCTTCCTGGCCAAAAACTACAGTGAATCAGGTTGACTATAACTGGGCTACAGATAGCCGCTATGACTACGAGCTAAATCGAAGCTAGAAAAGAAAATTACGTTTTAAATATGAGGCACTTATTATTACAGATGGATGCACTTTGTTGGACTTGTTTTGGACCGTTGAAAAGAAACACCTGTCCACTTCCATAATAAAGCTTGGAAGAGCAAGGACAATTTTTAATATAACTCCAATTATATGTAAACACTTTTAAGGCTATTTTGGCTATGCTCATCGCTGGTCTGGTTACTGGTATAGGGCTATAGCGAAGCCGTTAAAATTAGACCACAGATTGCCTCGGTTTCGCCAGATGGGCTAAAAGCAGACTACACGTAGCCTGTCCAATTTAGAGCTAAATCGTGGCTACATATAGACCATGTCATGAAATGACACTTGTATCTTTGTAGATATTATTGACACTGCGAACATGATGGGATATCAACCATCTCATGCGCTTCCTGGCCAAAAACTACAGTGAATCAGGTTGACTATAACTGGGCTACAGATAGCCGCTCTGACTACGAGCTAAATCGTGGCTACGCACAGGCTACGTATTGAACATGTCAAAGAAATGAAACCAAACACCTTGTAAACGCTGTTACTTGCTTACATGATGGAATATCACACATCTCACAAGTTATTTTGCCAAAAAACGACATGAATCCAAATTCAAGGTTATTTGGGCTAGAAGTGGGTTACACATAGCTGGAAAATATCGGTTCTATAGTTAACCGAGACGTTGAAATGACGGCTATTGCTTGCTGGGATCAGTGTATATATACAGTAGTAAAATGTTAACACACACATTAATACAGGATCCGAACGTTATTCATCCTCCTCTGGATGGTGCTGTGAACCCAAACACGTCGGCGTTTGGCTTTCCATTGTATTTGGGAATTTTTGACAACAGGTACAAAACAGCGATTGTAGTTATCTCCACCATGGTTGATCGCGCTGTTTTTATTCACGAAAAACATCCCGCGAGTAATCTAGAGCGAGTGACGCAATGCGCATATTCGCTTCGCGTCTGGTGTGAACACACCATTAGATGTGTTTTGTCCACATTTCATATGTTGTATAATTATATCACTAGGTAACAAAGATACATTAACAAAAAAAAAAAATACAATATTTTAGAAGGGCCTCACTGATTAATTTTGCCTGGGGCCCCCACTTCATGTAGGTACGCCTCTGGTTCCACCGAATCCAGCAGTGTCCTCCACAATATCGAAGTAAGTGCGCATCATTGATCATTGTGCTCGCTAAAAATATTTTCTCATAACATGAGATGTGCAGTTTACTTTAAAGATAAATTATTGTGCACCTATAGCACTCCTCGCTGTCATTAAAACAGCAAGCCACAGGAAAAGTGATCTAGTGCATCCACTAAATATGTCTAAATTCATATTTTTGTTTAGCTTCTGCGTAATGACTGTCATTTCAGTGCTTATCTCCATTAATGAGAGTGGAATATTTAATGTAAATGTGTATATCGACATGAAAACAGATTTTAAAATCGTTGTTTACTTCATTACTTTTCTCACTCCAGGAAAAAGAGTGCGTACGCATGGTCTAGAATGTCCGTACGGTGCATACATATTTACGCCAAGTTAATTTTTGATTAATCCCGATATGTGCGTAGAAAATTGTGTACGCAATTTCAATGCCCATTTTGTGTGTACGCAATGTTTATAAATGAGACCACAGGCCTTTATTTAAATGTATTTTTCTCATATTTAAACTGGATTTACTACTTTTTTTGACAAACGAAAAAAAAAAGTTTATTTTTGTTCACTTTTCTCATTCATTTTCAATGTGGGGTCAATTTGACCCCAAGGAAGAAAAACTGTGATTTTTTTTTTTTTTACACAGATCAAGTCCAGATGTTTTTGTTTTTAGATAGATTATTTAGGAAAAGTCACGGAGTCTCATGCCCTTGAGACGAAGGGAACATTTTTTAAAAATGAAGGGAAAGTCCAGTGAGGTCAGCTGGACCCCAAGGAGAGCTTAAGAGTTAATCATTTTTGAGTTACAGGCCTGCAAACTTTGGAGAAAAAAACTTAAAGTGCTCTTTCTCCATTTTTGAATGGTCACCATTGGCACATAATGCAACAAAGATTGCTAAACTCAACATATTTTACTAATAGACCTACCAATCTCTGTGTAAAAATAACATTGTGATGCTGGCATCTTTCTGAAGTAAATGGCATTTTATCAGATTTACTATGTTTATCTACGGGCAAATTTACCTTGACCTTGACCGCGTTTATGTTTCTTTCCACAAAGTACTCATCTGTTTAGCGGATCAAACACTGTACCCATGATAATATTTCACATTTCTACCTCCTGATGCCATTTGCACTGTGGTCATTGACCATATATAAACATATACTATTTCACACACTGTATAATGCACCTTCTGTTTATACTTCCTCTGCAGCCTACGCTGTAATTACAGTTATTTGCATTGAGCAGGTCTCTACCCTTCTACCTCACAACTTGCACTAGTTGTCATAAAGCTTAATGCATACATAAATACTTTGTACTTGATATATATTTATTTATATACTTAGTTAACTTATTTGCACTTCTGGTTAGATGCTACATTTCATTGGGTTTGTACTTGTACTCTGCACAATGACAATAAAAGTTTAATCTAATCTAATCTAATATGATGCTTCAAACCTGTAGGGTATCTACCATTTCTTTTTCGCGAAAGCTTTTATTTAGAAATTTGACACGAACGCCGCCATTTTTTCCTCTGGTGTGTGTGACGAGCGAGCAGCAACCTCCCACTCTCTCTCGTGAAGCCAACAAGGAAGTGACTTAAACTGTAATTCATCAACTGGCCGCTAGAGGCTGGCTGCAAAAGGGAGTCAATCCCATAGACTCCCCATGTTAAAATGCCCAACTTTACAGCAGAAAAAAACATGTTTACAGCCTGGTTCAAAAAATTATTTTGGTCTATATAGCTAATTTTGCCCTTCATGACAACTGTGAGGGGGGTGAATTTTTTTATAACTCATCCGTTTAAAGTATATTAAGCCTTAAAATTCGGCATAATTAAGGGCGTGGCTACTTGAGTGACAGGTGGATTGACGTTGCTGTCTCTATCATATCAGCCGCTGAACTTGGCACTCTGTGTTTCTGCTTTTGTTTTATTCAGTCTATGGGTTATTTTCGTGATTATTCCTTAAAATTATCAAATAAAATGTCTTGTGCGGTTAATTGTACTAACAGACCGTCCAAGTCTGGGATCCATTTTTTCCGGTGAGTGATATTGTAATGTAATTTTATTTATTAATTTATTTATTCTTTATAATTTTATTCAAAACTCTACTACACTCCAGAATCCGACAGACTGTGATTTAGCTGTAACGTTAGGCCTGTAATTAACGTTACTCGTTAAGCGTTTTCCTCCCATAGAAAATCGCTAGGCTATAAGAAAAACTCTTAACGTGGCTTAATGAATTAAAACCGATTAAAACTGTTTTTAAAAGACGAAACTCAGTGAGAACATGATTAATAAATCATACTATGTACAGACAAGCACTGTTTTAATGCATTAAGCCATGTAAGCGTTTTCCTTATAACGGTTTTCTATGGGAGGAAAACGCTTAACGTGTTACTATCCTGGACTCATGTCTGTGTACAGTATGATTTATTAATAACATATTTACAGAGGTTGGTCTTTTAGAAACACTGTCTTAATGCATTAAGCCACATTAAATGTTTTAGAATGTCCCATTAAAACGCTTCGCATGTAATCACGGGAAATGTTTTCTGGATCGGCGCTCTGAGGATCTCATCAGCTCTTAAATGGTTTTATATCTGTTGGGTTTCACACATGCTAATAATATCAGTTCCCCTACTGTGTGCTTGATGAGAGCAGCTCTAGATTGAGTTCTCAACGCTTTGCCTTAGGAAACAACACACTCACTCACACACACACACTCTCACACACACACACACACACACACTCTCACACACTCTCACACACACACACACACACAGTCACACACACTCTCACACACACACACTCACACACACACTCACTCACACACACACACACACACACACA
>NW_015540853.1:253509-258556 GCF_001515605.1 Sinocyclocheilus anshuiensis | reverse complement strand
TAACGTTCATCGAGATATTTCGCGACGTCACTTTCTTCACCCACTTCACGGCAAGTAAAGCCTCGCCGTGGCGCGATCCATAATTTCCAAAAGCTCATCATACGCAGGGCAGGAGGACTGGGAAGGCTCAGCCTCAGCTTCTTTGCCCTCCTCAGCTATTTCCTGCTTTTGCTGGGCTGATCCCAGCAGAGCAATGGCCCCTGAATCAGACAGTGTTAATGAAATAACATCATCCTCCAGCGGCTCACTCTCGTGCACAGCCGACGATCGCAAAAGGGAAACCCCCCTTCAAACTCATCGGCCAGATCCACCTGCGATCCCCACGAGCTCATTCCCTTCCGTGCCTCAGCAGCGGTGGGTCCTGAATCGCAGGAAGCAGGTGGCTGCCCCGAAAAGAGAGACAAGAGAGACAAATGAGAGCGGAGCTTTTTCCCTTGGAAAAAACGCTCGCACTGCACGCCGTCGGAGACATCGGAGACATTGCGTGCGTGCTCTTTGCCCAGATCGTGTGTGTCATCAGATGTTAAACAACGTCAACACGGATGCACACATCCTTAAATGCTTTGCTAGTGCTCGCCGTAATGAGATAGAGATCGCTCTTACCACAGAAATGCACGCTTCAAACAAAACAGTCAATGAAGATGAAGAAGAGAATGATGTGTGCTCCCGGCGCCTATTTATACTATAGTCGCACCGGTAGTGACGTCATGTTCACCAGCGAGTTGGTGTTTTTTCAATGTATGCTTCAGACACGGGTTACGACGAGGCGTTCCCCCATAGCGACCCCTAGAGGACGCAGTTCGAAGTTCCCATGAAAGGGAACGCTAAACGCGCGTTGTGTTCTTATCCTGGACTCATCTGCTTGTCTGTACATAAGTATGATTTGTTAATAACGTGTTTTCTGAGTTTGGTCTTTGAAAAACACTGTCTTAATGCATTAAGCCAAATTAAGTGTTTTAAAATGTCCCGAACAGAATGAGGACTGTGCAAAGTAGTCTGTGAAAAAGGTAACTATCTATTTGTCAGTGTAAAGTTTTCCTCTAGGTGATCCAGACCCTCTCAGACTAGACCAGTGGATGCTCAACGTGAAACGACAGAATTGGACTCCTAAAAATGCTTCTTGTCTGTGCAGTGAACACTTTGAGCACCTCAGCGCCACCCACGTCCCGCCTCTTTGCCCATTTTCGATTATCCGGGAGTGACGCGCTGCCAAGATGGCGACGACTGGCTCCGCCCACTTTGGGCTTCAAAAAAGCTTTTCAGAATTCAACGGGTGACATCACGGACACTACGTCCATGTTTTTTACAGTCTATGGTGACGAATAGCAGGGAGAGAGAGAGAGAGAGAAAGGAGAGGAGCAGCGGGGAGCTGATGAAGGATGTGCCGATTTTTTTACTTTTTATTACATTAAAAGGTTACGTTTAGCAGCATGACGTTGCTTCTAAGTCTCTGTTTGTCTTAAAAAGCCTGTAATTCATAGTGACGTAACAAGTTTTCGTCGTGCTTGTGCGTGAAGCTGGGCGACAGGCCTGTGAGAATTTATTTATTTATTATTATTTTATTAAATTTTTTTATTTACATTTTGCAAGTAACATTTGAAATTTGTAATCATACTGTTAAGGTACAGTGATAGTTGGATTTTAACAATGAATAAGAACAAGAAACCTGTTGCAAGGGATTAAGAGTATTAACAAGTTAAACAAAGTAAACAAGATATAAAAAATTAAGTACAATAACAATTATATAAAAAACTAAATACTGATAATACATTGATAAATAATAATATTAAACAAAATGTGTTGGCTCAAGTAGGGGGTAGGAAACATTAAATTACTAAACATTGTATCTTTGTTCACAGATGATTCAATAATCTTATTTAAAATCTGGGATGGTTTAGCTGCTTTTGTGTTTCTTTTTAATTTACACAGGGAATCAGCTAAATGTTTTAATTCAGAGCAAAATACAATAAAATCTGGTTTAGAAGCTGTAACTTTACACTTGTGAATATGACCTTTTCCAAGCAAGCACAGGATTTGAACAGCATTATTTAATAGAGCAGAGCCAGTGTTACACAACTGAAACAGGACCATTTCTTCCGTAATGTCAATGAGGTTATTAAAGGATGTAAAAATCTAAATTGAAATATCAGTCCAAAATGATATTGTGAAGGGACATCTAAAGAACAAATATCACTGCAAACATGTCCTTGCGGAGCCAATGCTGGCTTTTTGCGGGCACAGTGGGCTAGGGCCAGCCCACACCAAACCTAAACAGGCCTTGTGAGAGGGCTTGCCCAGGGGAGGCCCACAACTTTGGGCTCACCGCAGGCTCTGTTAGCAGCCCACACTATGGGACTGCCCACATTAATCCAATGATGGCCCGGTGTGGGCCAGACATGAGCCTGTTAATAAGAATTTTGTAGGCAGTTTTCTTCACCATAGTCTGGACTATTTTTGACTGTTCCTGGTTAGGAAGAGTCTGGTGTTTGTGAGCTGAGGCGTGTTTTCATTACAAGAGGTTGGATTATTCATTTGCTGTCAGCCAACTTCAGCTACGGACAGTGTTTGGAAATTGTTGCACTACAGATAAGACTTTCACACACATCAACTTACACATGACGGAATCCTACAATCTTACAAGAAATGTTAGCCTAAAACATTTAATGAGAAATGATTATAAAACTGACATTAACCGCCTGACAACTGTAACGCGTTGGGCCTACATGTGCATGCTCACTTAAGAGAATAACGTTTGATTACTTGCATTTACAATAATTTGAGTTAGCAAAAACTGATACTTTTTTATTTTATATTTTTATTTTATTTTATTTTGGCCTATTTCTTTTCTAAATACTTACTTTTGTGTTCTGATGATTGACAGCTGCGACAATCCATGAGGTCGCACGAAGTGAAATTGAGCGCTGTACATGAGGGGGCGGGATAATGATGAGGACGCTGAAAGAGGTTTAAACATCTGATTGGTTTCCAAGCGGGAGTGGGTGGTGCCTGGAGCAGCGAAGGACTAAAAATCAGGGCAATGCACTTTTTTATTTATTGATTCATTTATTATTATTATTATTATTGTTGTCGTTGTTGTTACTTACAAAGGAACAAAAATGCGTGTAACATTAAACACAAGCCAAAAAACAAAAGCAGAGAGCAGATTAAATAAAGCAGACAGATATAAATACTATAACTAGCATAAATTATTCATATTGAATTAATTATAGCTTCTGCAAGCATTTTTCTTTCCCTGTCGGAAGTGGATTGTTCAGAATTAAACTGTAAAAACAATCACCCGACTACTAATGTGCAAGCTCAGTGTAATGTTAGTGGTAGCAACATTCATCCCCACTAGAGATAATAAGTTATATAATAGCTCTCTGTAAAAAAAAAAAATTCTAAATAAAGATGTCTGCATACAGTATGCGGCTTCGGCATCTGCACGAGATGAAATTGTGAATCTTCGTACGATTTAAGGGGCGGGACGATGATGACGTTGACTATAATACATTCCTGCCTGCAATACGCATTTTCCATCAATGGAAGTTTAACGGGAGGGTTTTGCGTACCATATGAACGCAAAATGTGACTTTTGCATGTAAATACTACACCGAATGAAAATGCAAACTCGTGGTATAGATACGCAGTAGCAAGAGACTGGGTTGATATGTAGTGCATCCAACCACTTACAGTTGAGAAAAATACGAAGCTAGTGCTCTGCGTATGTCTTGTCCAGTTACATCATCTGCAATAGGTTCATCCTCTTCTGTGTTGGCTATTTCTGTTTCATTGTCATTGTCATCAGTGAGATTTGGCTCCAATGCTTCACCTCTGTTCTCACATATATTGTGCAAAGTGCAACAAGCAGCAATCACTGTGTTGGTGCTGTGATCATTCCTCTTCAGCAAACATCAACAAACTTCTGTAAGCATGGCAAAAGAGGGTAAGCAGCATCACCTGTGACTGTTAATGGTACAGGTACACCTTGAAAATCCTCAGTCCATGGTGGAAAAAGCCTCCCAGATGGACCTTTTCTAAAAAGGCTAGAATTTGCAAAAACACGTGCATCATGCACTTTTCCAGGCCATCCAACATTAATATCCCAAAACTGCAGCTTATGGTCCACAACAGTCTGCAACAGTACTGAATAATAACCCTTGCGATTGTAGAAATCAGCCTTTGTTTTGCGAGGTGCTATCTTGGGCACATGGGTGCCATCAATGGCTCCAACACACTGGGGGAAACCCCATTTGTCTCTGAAACCATTAACAATATCTCTCAAAACATTTCCTAGTGGCACTTTAATAAACTTTGGCATCAGAACTTGCACAATTGCATGCACAACTTCTCTTGTAATTATGCATACAGTAGAAATTCCTATCCCAAACAGTATCTGAACTGTAAATCATGCTTTTTACAGTCATTTTAAAACAATGCCCCACCCCACTCATATGGCATTAATTTTATCTGTGCAGGTCTTAAAAACAGTCTTAAATTTGAGCTTAAAAATCCTGCAGAAACCCAGTGTGCTATAAAATAAACACAATGACATAGACAAGGAAAACAATTCCTTGTTTATACAATATTACAAGGGCGTACGAAACTTATATTTTTGTGATAATGTCAGCCATCAAACACTGAACTGGACTAGATCCAAAAAGCAACAGTCTGAACACAAAGAGGTCTGAGACACCATTACTGCTTAAGTGGATCAAAAAGGATCTGAGTTCTCTTTCAGGAAGTTTAAAAGAAAACTGGGTTCTTTTTCACTTGGTCCACCTCTTGGTCCACTTAAAAGGGTCTGGGTTCGGTTCTTTTAAAGAGGACTCAAGTGTGAAAACACCCATAAGGTACTAATTTGTAGGCCTACCTGTTAGGGGTAAAAAAGGAACAAATATGTTCTTTTAGGGGTCCTGTTCCAGTGACAAGCTGTTGTACCCCAAAAGGTGCCATTTTTGCCCCTTATTTCCAGCTATACATCCACAACAATTTCTGAAACCAGACAACCCTATTATTTGTATGGCCATCACATAAAAAAGGTCTA
>NW_015540853.1:242401-253345 GCF_001515605.1 Sinocyclocheilus anshuiensis | reverse complement strand
TCTGTGATGCGCAGCTGTATTTTCAGCATCATTACTCCAGTCTTCAGTGTCACATGATCTTCAGAAATCATTCTAATATGCTGATTTGCTGCTCGAGAAACATTTCTGATTATTATTATTAGTAGTGTTATTATTATTATCAATATTTAAAACAGTACATCAGGATTATTTGATGAATAGAAAGATCCAAAGGATTATAGACATTATTACTTTTATTTAGCAAGGATGCTTTAAATTGATCAGTGATGATAAAGATATTTATAATTTTACAAAAGATTTAGATTTCAGATAAATGCTGTTCTTCTGAGAAGACTGGAGTAATGATGCTGAAAATACAGCTGCGCATCAGAAATAAATTACAGTTTAATACAAATATTTCACAATATTACTGTTTTTGCTGTATTTTGGATCAGTAAATGAAGGCTTGGTGAGCAGAAAAGATTTCTTTAAAAACATTAAAAATCTTACTGATCAGAAGCTTTTGACTGGTAGTGTATTAAAACACAATTTCTAAACTGCCTAAATGTCAAAATTAGTATATATTTATACAATATATTTGTTGAAAAAGTCTAATAAACTATTGAATTATTAGGCTGAGCCTGTTACTCATATTATTTTTGTGTTGCTGTCTCTAGCTCCCTCCTTCCCTGTACAATAAATCCATGTGAATATCTGTCTCTGCTAAATGTTTTAATGTAACTTTACAATCGATATTGATGTCCTTTAGCACAGTATTCTCTGAATGATGATAATAATGGGGTGCTACTGATAGCCTAACAGATAGCCTACTAGCAGTTTAATACTCAACTAGGTTAATAAAGACAAAACTATCTAGCGTATTTACAGATGAAGCTGACCTGCACTTGAAGCCCTGACCAGGTCAGTGATGTAGCTACATTTCACTGCTGCTTCTGTCCTCTTCCTCTCCTTCATCGAGTCCCACACGTCGGTTCTGCTCGGAACCGTTTGACGGAAGCGTGAAACACACGCAGCGCTGACAGTCAAGGCTAACCGATGTATGATTCATTATCGAATGAAAAAATCGGAAATGATCACTTTGGTACATTGAGAAGGCATAAATATAAAATATTAATAATAATAATAACTAAAAAAAAAAAAAACAGGGCAGCGGGCCAAATCAGCCGCCAGGCCACCGGGAATTCTCCCTGTGCTCCCGATGGCCAGTCCTTGCCTGGTTCATCATCTCGATTACTCTTATGATGTCTTTTCAGAGCACGTAAGTTTTGGTCGCGTAGTGTTTACCTTGCCGTTAGTGTTTGGTGCTGCATCAGTGCTAATCATCAGCTTCTACTGATTACTCTGCTCCTTGAGAAACGCCAGCTACAACAACCCAGAGACCAACATTAACCCACCGTCACATTATTATAACTCTGAGGCTGTGCTTTGTCTGGTCTCACCTCTTTATGAGCGGCTGTGAGCTGCTCCTGCAGCATGCTGCATCTCTCCAGAGCCACCTGTAGACACTCTCTCACCTGATTGAAACAAACACGCCACACATAAAGCACATCTCAAACACGCCAGCGGCACACACGTGAGCTTCCTGATACCAGTACCTTCTGATCCAGGGCTTTGTTTGCCTTGAGCACCTTCACCTCGTCATAGATGCAGGCGTGACACCTGACTGCGGTCCTCCTGAGTGTAGGCTCGTGTCGAGATACGAGACGCTCCAGATGCTCCAGCAACAGCTGAGATCAGCAGCCAGATCACGCTCAGACTGACATCAAATCAAAGGGAGAAGCGCTAGCCGTTCAAATAAAAGACCCTTATCATCATATCATTATATCAGAAGTAGGGGTGTAACGGTTCACAAGATTCACGGTTCGGTTCGATACGATACAGCAAAAAGAAAGAAATGCCAGAGAAATTTCCTTGATTTTTACACATTTTTTATTTATTAAAACTATTTTTTTACTCTGAACAATGATGGAGCTATACTTGACCCATCTTCTGGGGTGTCTTCTTAGCAACATATAAAACAAAAACAGCTCCGGTTTGAAGTATTCCAGCTGATGTAGCAGATTAATCTTTTCCAATAGGTTTAAATAGATTTTTACTTTTTATATACATTTTTACATTTAGAAAGCCATTTTTTTCTAAAAGTGTGCATCACCTTTTGAGTCCATTTTTTTTACATTTAATCAGTCAATAAGATTGGGCTGTTACCAAGCAAATTAAGTCAGTATTGACAAAATTTTGCAATGCAGAGGAAACATAGAAGTTGCATCTAAATGGCATTTAGATGCTTTTACACACTGTTTAATGCAGCTCAGAGGGACATGTAATGCTTTAACCTGCAGTTACACATGCATAAATAATGTTTTGATTTTAAACACAACGTTGACAACTGATGTAAATGTGAAATTAAAACCACCAGCAGGTGGCAGCAAGTCACTGGTAATAAGTGAGTCATTGCGACTGAACCGAATAATTTAAATGGGTGATTCATTCAGGAACGAATCACCATCATGTTGCTCAGAGACGCAAAACAGTGCTGTGGCTGTGTTTGGTATGATTTTTGTTGGAGAAATAGAGCAAAAACAACCAATATGCTGTCTAAAACGTAAATCTCTTAATATAAACTTCTTGCTTATTGAACTGTTGTAAAAATCATTTGCAATCATGATGATTTTTGGAGAGAAAAAACAGCACTCTTCTGTGATATTGATTAACTATATGAAATTTTGTAAATATATAAATTTTCTGCCCCCATGTCTTGAATTTTGTGATCATTCTAAATGCATTTTAATATACTGAATCATGCAGCGAAAGAACGCGCTCTAAATGCGCGCACGCACTAATCAAACCTCGGATATTACAGTATTCTGTAATAGGATTAGTCCAACGAATCGTTCGGTTTGTAATGCGTGCCGAACCGAAAGCCTCGTACCGAACGGTTCAATACGAATACGTGTATCATTACACCCCTAATCATAAGACTGATGATACGTTTCATCGGAAATCCTCCAAAAGTTTTAATATTTAATTTTTTTTTTAAATGATGTACATTTATAACACTATACTTTGCAACAAGTCACAAAGATGTAGTTGCCACTGCTGTGAAGCGGTGTCTAATGCAGCGTCTATGAGAGTGACAGTAAACCTGACACCATTCTCTCTTCTGACTGCCGTTATCCATCTCTCTCTCTCTATTTGTTTTCGTCGTGAAAACCCTATTATGGAGTTTTTCTTTTGGTATTTGAGCAAATGCAAAGCATATATTTGTAGCAGCAGGCACGTGCACAGGTAGGGCTCGACCTGTGCAGAGCACATGCCCTTTTTGCCCTTACACTCCGAAGTGCCCTTTTTTGGTGGTGGTGTTTTTTACTTCAATAAATCAATGCTATTGGTCACCCTTTATGTTTGTCTGCCTGTTTTACAAATATTTAGCCAATGAAAGGTATTTAAAAGAGCTTGTGACTAAATCATGTTGGATCCGCTCAAACTGTCAGTCAGATCTCATAACTCTACACCCTCTATCGGGTTTTGCAAGGGTAAATAAAGATCTTGTTGTTTGAATAAGTGCAGTGTTTTCTTTACACAAGAAACACTATGTCTGTAAAGGCTCATATTTCATGCATTTGGGGACTTTGTGGGACCGGAGAGAGAAGGCTAGTATTTGCCATCTACTCATAGCCAATACTTTACATAGCATGTGCATACAGTAGCATTTCATCTTTTATAAAATGAGATTTTGGCCAAATGTATTTTACAACAGGAAAAACTGATGTGACCGATTTAAAAAAGGGGGTGGCACATGCCCATCAAAAGGTCTGTGCACGGCCCTGATTAGGGATGTGCACAAGTACTAGAGTACTCGACAGCGATGGTCGATCATTTTTTAAAAGTCATTGCAATCATCATTTTCATGATCGATCATTGCTGTCAATTCTGAGTACTCAGTGATCACCGTTACTTTATATATTTCTCTTTTTCAGAATCAGAATCAGAATGAGCTTTATTGCCAGGTATGGGTAATGTCAGTACCCCTATCATCCACTACTATGCCCTTTTTTCCATCCCGTGGAAACTGCCACTGGTGGTTCAAAGAGTTCCCGCTTTCACAGTCCTTCTGATGAATGGTTGAGGCTGTGTGCAGAAGAGATTTCTTTCAAAAACAAATCGTACCAACCTCAAACTTTTCAACAGTAGTGAATGTTTGAGGTGTTTCTTACTAGTCATATGGTTCATAGTGCCTAAGAGATGTTGTCCGACAGGAGGTTTGCTCCGTCTCTGCTGCACGGCCATCAGCATAGAGGAATCTAGAAACATAACATGCAATTTATCGCAGAACCAACCATATTTAGTATACAATACTAGGTTTATTTAAAGGAAACAAGATAGAGCAGAAGTGAAATGCAGAAAAGAAAATGAATATACATACAGAATATATACAAAAAATAACAGAATTAATGATTTTAGGTTTGTGTCACTCATGTTTGAATGTCAAAACCTTCCTAAAATAGCAGATGCATGGTAATATAAGCAAATATGTTGTGAAAAATTGCATATGAAGTGATTTAATGAGCTTTCTCATCTTAACTACGTTTCTTGCTTCTCTGTCTGAAATCTTGGAGCTTCTCTTCTGTTGTAGAAGGGTTATTATTGTAATCATTATAATTGTATACGTTGTAATTGATTATATAATACAGTGCATAAACCTTAAAGTATTGTTCTGATGGCACAGTCCTCTTCGACATAGGTCAGCAGCTACTCCAAGAATATTATGTGTACATTGGCATAAGAAATAATACATATGTCATCATCACCAGTTTCATGATAGCAATGGCTTTGATTTGCTTTTGCGATGTTTCCACATATATGCATCATCATATAAAGTCACGGTCTGTTTCAGATTGATGTGAGAGCTGAAGTCACTGGTAGATGATCATTGTGTGAACTGGACACTGAAGGGAATAGACATGAAGGCTGTTCTCATTGAGTGCCGAGGCCCTGTTTTAATAATTATCTCAGACACTAGACAGTCACTTAATTTTGCATCGCTTCATTTCACATAGACATACTTTCACACAACTTCTTGTCTTTTCAATTTGAGTTATATTCATAAAGCAATTACTTGAGAACACCTGAGAAGAGATGGTGCCTCAGAGGACCTCAGATGATGCCAACCCTGGACCAACATACAGAACTACCAAACACTGCTATAAGTTTGATCGCAACATATAGGGCCCTATTTAAATGATCTAAGGGCATGGTCTAAAGCGCACAGCACAGGTGCACTTAGGACGTTTCCAAATCTACTTTTGCTAGTATAACGATGGGAAAACCGGTCGGTGCTCCGGTCGATGCATGGTCTAAAAGGGTTGTCCCTATTCTTTTAATGAGTAATGAGTGTGTTTTTGGGCATAACGTGCAATAAACCAATCAGAGTCTCAGTTAAATAACAAAAAAAATATTGCACCATTGACTTTAGACTAGGTTTGAGTTGGTCTATGGCGCAGTCTATTTTCAGTTCCTCAAAATAGCAACGCACCAACAATGCGCCTTATCACACCTCTTTTTTAGACCAGCACGCCAATGGGCGCGCAAATGGGCGCAAATGCATTTGCTATTTAAACAATGCGGCGCAGGATGGGAAAATGACAACTGCGTCGGGCTGAAACTAGCAAAAACACTTGCGTGTATGATAGGGGCCATAATCATTGCTGTTAATCAGTGTTGGGAAGGTTACTTTGGAAATGTAATAAGCTACAGATTACACGTTACCCTATTTAAAATGTAATAAGTAGTGAAACTATTTCAGTTACTTTATTAATGTAACTGATTAAATTTTGCGATGACGGGGGCTAAGATGAGGTCATCACCATCTCAATCGCTGGAGTGTGAAATTCTTTTAAAAATGCCATTTATAGTCTTGTGTTTCTTTGCATTGTTAGTGTTTATGGTTTTGTTGCCTTTGGTGCAGTTGATTAGGTTTGTTTCAATTGTTAAATTCAGTACATTATCCTTTAACATTCATTTTCAAAACTGTCAGTTTAAGATATTGTGTTTGTGTTGATTGCTGATAGGTGCACATAGCAGAGGTCATCACAATGCTTAATGTCTACTAAAATTCCTTTAAGATGTTTTGCTCCTCATTAACCACACAGTAGTGATGTTGCATTCAACACCGAAGCTTGTATCAAAAAAACAACACATTTTACATTGAAGCACTGTATCGGAGCTTGATTCGTTTTGAGAAAATCGCGTGATCGATGATGTCCGAAGCTTCATTTGCCTGAAAACCATGTGACTTATTCAGTATCTGGTTCAAACGAAGCGAACCTCAGCGCCGTTTCCTTTACATTGTTACTTTTTAATGTGTTAGCATTGGTTTTTTTTTTGGTTTTTTTTTATCGTGATTTATATATTGTCTCAAAAATGAACTTTGGCCATGAAATAACAGTGTAAGGACTGAGGCGGAGTTAAAATAAACAGATCATAGATTTAATTTATGAATTTATGTTTTATTTATTTTACTTATTTTAGTGCCAGTACACCGACACAAATGAATGACTTTGACAATACACATTGTTTATATAAAATATAATAAAACAAAGAATCAGTTGTAGAACCAGATGTGAAACCAGCGGCTGTAATGGAACATAACACTTTGGAAGTTGTTAGTAATTTTTATGACCACTAGATGGCTGCAGAATAAACCGTTTTGAGAAGCTTCGAGTAATTAACCTTTTTCCGATAAAATTGTGTTGAAAGCTTCACTGGTTCAGAACGCTTCACTTCGCCATCACTACCACACAGTGACAGTTTGTAGTTCTGTGTTTTATTATGTCAAATCTCTGTTTGTTTGAACATTGTAAATTGTTAGCTTAGTTGCTGTCTACTTACCATATACTGTTCCTGTGACTCCTCCAAGGAGGGGGCGGGACAATGGCTTCCCTTTTTCTGGTGTTGGGTTAAACCATGACAGCTAGTAGGGGAGGGTATTTAACTTTTGGTGATGGGGACATGGAAAGACGTCTTATGGAGTTGGTTATATTCTGTTGAATTTGAAGAATTGTGTTGATGTGTTCGTCTTTTTTTTTGTAATATAGCCATATGTTAAAGAATCTGCAGATGTTTTGTGTTAATGTCCACATAGTGTCCTGTGTTAATGCCCCTGCAGGTGGTGTGGTCTGGTCTGGAGGTAATAAGCCTGTTCTGGGTTATAAAAGCCAGTCTAGATTGGTAGTGGTGGGCAGACTCCGGAACAGAAGGGGTGGTAATGCACCAATAAGATGGATGCCAACCGCTGTTGAAGAAGAAGAAGAAGAAGAAGAAGAAGAAGAAGAAGAAGAAGAAGAAGAAGAAGAGGAAGAAGAAGAGGAAGAGGAAGAGGAGGAGGTGGTGGTAGTGGTGGTGGTTGGCAGAGTAACCCCTTGTCCAAATACCCACACTTGCGGTCTTGGCCACTTGAGAGCGCGTGCGCGCGACAGGAAGTCAGTCCGCAAGACTGTCCCAGGTCTTAAAAACGCCAGAGCGCAGTGCCCTTAACGCACACTAAACCCACACTATCTCGAATACCGCTCCGGAGCGCTATTCGAGGCTTAGATTATCCCATCATGCATCATGTTCTGGAAATAAATCGTGAGACTTTTTGCCGAGATCTCGCGAGAGGTTACGGAGACCTTTCCAATGCAAGTTAAATATTAATATAATAATTAGATATTACATATAATTTGGTAGAAAAACTATTTTTACGTTTTACTGGGGCAAAGATGAGTAGTGGTGATATTTATTTTGTACAACATTTCCAACTGCTTTTTATCACTTAATTAGAAGCACCACAAATTAAAATTATCATGTTATAGCGACTACTGAACAGACATTTAGAAGTTGATTTTAAAATGCAAAGTATTTAAAATTAAAATTAAAATAAAGCTATGTTAATACTTGCATTTTTACAACACTACAAGTTTGTCCCATCAGGTAATGAAAAGTTCTACACACACTTCTGGTCTTCATGCTCACTTGAACACTTGGACCAAATACAGGAAATACGTCATATAAGTAGTCAAGTGGTCAAGTGCAAAGACCGCAAGTGTGGGTATTTGGACAAGGCACAAGACTTCGTGAAACACTGAAACAGTCGAAGCAAATGTGCCGAGGCTTCGAAACAATTTGAAATCCGTATCTACGGTGACACCTAGTGGTCATTTTCAAGTATTGCTCTGATCAATGACTGAGCGAGTCAGTTAAGCGAATTGACTTATAACAATTAATTGAATTATAACATATATGTTGTGTTCATCAATTCACCAAGTGAGTTGGGGGAGTGGTTAGTGTGCTTGACTGGTATGTCAGAACCTGTCACGTTAGGTTTGAATCCTTGGTAAGGCATGCATGTAATAAACATTTAAAAGTTGTGCTTTTCTCTCTCTGACAACTGAATGAACTCTTTGTGAATAAATGTTATTTTGGTCATGAAAAATGAACATTAATAAAAGACATCAAGCCACAACGTCTGACATTTTTTACATATAAAGATTTTTATTTGAAAATATTAATTGTTCTGCTGCGTTAACTCCACTTTTATACTTTGTGGGAGTTAGGTTGAGACATATGTGCGATTGTGTGGTTTGTTCCCGACCCTGTCAATCAAATTCAGATTCGGCAGGTATACCCGTCTCGTAACACTTGTGAAACGTAGTCACGTGACATGGGTGTTTCAAATCACACTTCGGAACAGTGTTTCGAAACATCTGCACTTCGGGATCTCAACACTGTGTCGAAACGTCAGTTTCTCGTCAGCCATCCCTATAGACTGGACCTTGGGGGGGGATGGGGCAGACTGCTGAAATTATCTATTTTTGAGTTTTTATAGAATTATCTATTGAGTCTATTTTGCTGCTTGTAGCAATTTGTTTTTCTTTTGCACTCAAATCAAGTGTCTATTTATTTTATTACTTTTTTGTAAATTTTTTTTTTTTGTGTGATTTTTGAACATTCCCTGTTTCTTCACTCATATTTACTGAACACTTTTTTGGATGGCATCTATGAGTCCTGAGCCTATCTACCACCTCCCCTTGACCTCTACGGGACACTCTAGAGTTTTAATGCTACAAGTGACAAACACCGTACGTTCTAAATGATATGCATTATAGTTTTCATATAAATGACAAAAAGCAAAGACTGACATTGGCTGATAAATGAAGACTGTAATAATAATGCTATAGGACAATAATATTTTATACCTACAGTTAGGCCGAATCCCAATTCTATTTTATACCCCTGCCCTTTGTCTCTTGAAACATAGTGTCAAGGGGTAGGGGTGAAAATATTCCCTAAGAATTGGGACACCACTACTATACCATTACATGCCATCAAAAGTCATCTAGCTCCAACAATACACACGCCTATACTGGTGTGCTGGTGTGCATTAGAGCCTTTAATTACCATTCTATATTAATGTGCTGCTTACTGACACACACACACATACCAGCTGATGCTCCGAGGGAATGTCTTGGTAATTTCCGTTCTGTTCTCTGCGGTATGAAATCAAGATCTCTCACAGGCCCATCAACCAGAACTTATGCTCTGGTGACCGCAGACGCTTTACGCTTGAGTCTGTGGGTCACCACACTCCGTGTTACTGTCGCATCCAGCAGCACCGATCCTGTTTGCAAGACTTGATAATGCTTCTGGAAAGGCACATAATTACATGTGAGTAATGCTGAATAGCAAACACTTACAGAGTGGAGGGGTGTTTTCGCTGTCTCGCGGAGATGCATGCTCCGATGTTGAGCTTTGACCTGGATTCACACCTGCTGTTCAAGAATTGATATATAGCATTTATATAATTTATTGAGACTCTTTAATGCATCAGAGTCGTGACTCACTTATGAATAAATAAATGTCCTTGATAATAATGACAATAATAACTTAATAATAACTTACTGTTAAGAATGACAGCCATCTTCTCCTGAAGCAAACTTGTGTTTCAAATAACAAACTTGCTGGGGAAAAGTAGATTAAGAATGAAAATTTGCTTATACCACACAGATGCTGACACAACCTGTACGGTTTAATAATGACGAGGTGCCTGACCCCGTTTTTAAACACGTACGTATCAGGGGTCAAACTGTGAAAAGTAGACATGCCCACAACACCGTTAACATACACACAAAACCCTAAACATCCTACGAATGGACAATTCACCCCAGGACGCTCATGACCAAACATGTCTCTTTAACATGTCCAGACATCAGCACATCACCACACAGGGGCGTCATGCAGTCATGTGACACACAGCAGCCACGACAACACCGTATAACTGATATAGGCTTATTTTCTATCTATTTTTTATTTTTATTCGAAATATTCCCAAACGTGTTAACATGAAATATCTTGATTCGTACATATGTGTACTGTAAGTAAATGCATTTTGCACCTTTATAGATTATGTTAGTTGATCTATAATAAGCGATGGGCAAGCCTAATAGTTTAATATATAACTACCCAGAAAAACCCGTCTTTTTACTGGTAGGCCTACCAGATATGGGTGTCATGCTTAATATTTTTAATGAGACTGACTTTGTATTTAATATGAATTTATTTAAAAAAAAACATTATAAGTTACTAATTACACTTTCGTTGTACAGAAAAAGAGTAAAGATCGCCAGACTTCAGGCACTCTCAAAAACTCCCATTAAAATCACTGAAGCTGTTTACACAGCTATTGAAATTAATATCTTACTTACATTCGTACGCACATCTACACTTTCTTGTTTATGATGAGAGAAGTCACCAGACTCATAAATCTGAACATAACACATATTTGACAACAGGGGTGGGTCATTATTAATGTGAATAATGTCTTATGTATTGTAAGGAGTGAAATTATTTCCTCATGAAACCAAAACATCAGGAACTATCACAAACAGATGCCATGCAACAAAACAATAAAACTAATCTGGAGAAGAGATC
>NW_015540853.1:233425-241704 GCF_001515605.1 Sinocyclocheilus anshuiensis | reverse complement strand
TCTCGTTCCCTACTCAGGGAACCATGGTTACATAAGTAACCTGAGACGTTCATTTATGACCCCCTTCCTTCCTCTCACTCTTCTCCCCCAAAAGCCCCTTCATGTTTGGTATCGTTCTAAAGGTCTCTGTGCGATTGGTAAATTGGTCTCAGTTTCACAGCAGTCACTTATATTATGAGAAAGATTTAAAACTTTAGTAGAATTGTGTTCTGCTGCTGAGGGGTGTGTCCGCCTCAGTGTCTGTGGGAATGTTTATCTATCTCCAGCCAGGTGCGACCCTGGGTCACGAGATCCTAAAAAACCAAAAGGTCTTTTAAGTTTTTACAACTGATTTGAAGATTTCTTCGTTTCTTATCTGGGTATATAAGGGAAGTGACAAAACAAGACTTTGCGATCCTGTAGCCAGAAAGTCCACAGTGTGGTGTGTGTCTCTACACTCCATACTATGTATTTTCTAAGGTCAGATATTTTTTACTCTTGGATTAATCTTTGAGAATTTGATGTTTTGTATTGATATGATTTGATATCTTTGAATTGGCTATGTAATTGGAATAATACATATTTACCTGACTGATAATAAATTGTTACATTTGATTTATTCTGACGTACTCTTAAATTATTTCCTCAAGTAGATTAAGTGAAGGTTTATGTTTCCGCAAATCTGCGACCAGGGTTAAGTACATACTAAATCTCAGGTTAGATGGAGCATGGGCACATCAGGTGAGGTTATAGATTTCTGACTAACCGCTTGACCTTAGTTTAAGTTGTACTCAGTTACGTTAACCATGTATATGTTTGAAGTGTTGGCAAAGTGACCACACTGAAAGGAGTGAAATTATTTCCTTATGAAATGAACTCTTCATGAAGCCAATACTCAGGAACTCACACAAAACAGACTCCATGCAATAAAACTTATCTGGAGAAGAAATCTTCAAAGAGAGCAAACAACACCTCTCTCCTCGCTCATTTATGACCCTCTTCTCCTCCTGCCCTCTCTGCCTCTCCCTCTTTCCCCCCAAAAGGTTTCACTCAAAGTTCATTAAGAATATGCATATCCTACATATCATGTATCTTGTGAACCTGTTGTTTTTCCCCTTCATGTTTGGTATCGTTCTAAAGGTCTCTGTGCGATTGGTAAATTGGTCTCAGTTTCACAGCAGTCACTTATATTATGAGAAAGATTTAAAACTTTAGTAGAATTGTGTTCTGCTGCTGAGGGGTGTGTCCGCCTCAGTGTCTGTGGGAATGTTTATCTATCTCCAGCCAGGTGCGACCCTGGGTCACGAGATCCTAAAAAACCAAAAGGTCTTTTAAGTTTTTACAACTGATTTGAAGATTTCTTCGTTTCTTATCTGGGTATATAAGGGAAGTGACAAAACAAGACTTTGCGATCCTGTAGCCAGAAAGTCCACAGTGTGGTGTGTGTCTCTACACTCCATACTATGTATTTTCTAAGGTCAGATATTTTTTACTCTTGGATTAATCTTTGAGAATTTGATGTTTTGTATTGATATGATTTGATATCTTTGAATTGGCTATGTAATTGGAATAATACATATTTACCTGACCTTGATATTTACCTGATATTGAACTCTCCTGAAATCATTATGACGAGTAAACTGTGAGGAGGCTTTTGTTACCGCAAATCTGTGTCCAGGATAGGTCAAACTGAAGGCTCATGAATGGTAGGAGCAGTAGGCACGTCATCGAAGACCTTCTGATTTCTGTCTATCGCTGATGCTAGCAAGTTGTACGGGAAAGGACTAAGTGAACTACACTTTTTTGTCATAAGCAAGCAGTAGGCGACAAACAATTAGTTATTAGTCTACCTACACCCTCTGACTAACATCAGACTGGTGAGTTTGTGAGTGTAAGATCCACGTAAGGCCAACATGAGACTTAAAAGAGACATTAGGTCCCCAGTGAACAGATAATTGAAAGTACAGTGAGCCCGGAATAATCAGGTATTCAGATTATAACACAATGAACGTTATGATCAGCTGTTTTAATTATTATCGCAATTTGTATTCAATAAACACCTGAAATTGGAGTCAGATTTAAACGAGAAAGGAGTCAGAATTAAATTAGAAACCAAAGTTTTAATAAATCAAGGGATTTTTTCAGAAGCGCAAGAAAAGACCGAACACACATTAAACCTTCAACCAGGCCGCTGGACTCCGCTTTTTGGGCTGGCGGGTGGATTCTTACAGTATAATTAATTATAAAGCACAGATAATGGTAACCCACTAGTAATGACTGAAGTGTTAACAAATCCTTGCAAAGGAATAAGTGACCCATTAATCATGGAACAGTTTTCTAAAGAGTGACCAAGACTCGTTCTGCGCTGTGGACAGTGAGGATGATGCCTTTCCTCTCACAGCCACTGAAGATCTAGAAAAACTGGAAAGACCATTATCTGAGGACGAGACATGAGGCAAAAGATGGTAAGAGTTTAAGAGTTGTAGTGAAATAAATCATGACGATTATATGCCCGCTTTCACAGACAAGGCACACACAAATGAAAATTACTCCATGACTTACTCACTCTCAAGTCATCCTAGGTGTATATGACTGTGTAGATGGTAGGCAACACTGTTTTGTTATTATTGTTGTTGTTATTATTGTTGTTATTAATATTTAATATTTCATTAGATGTAACAATAGTGCAAACACATATTTTGGAAATTTAGAACATTGCCAGCAAAAGTACATATTACATAAGTACAGTAATTTTTGTACATACAACAAAAAGGAAGGAACAAAACAGAAAAAAAGCACAGCAAAACAGGCATCAATCATGGTACATGAAAGATCTCATATTTCTTCAAAAAAAAAAAAGTACTTTTTAATGAATTATTCTTAGTGATTTAATTAAATATTCTACTTCACATAAGAAATCTATAAAGGTAGGTGTTTTTTCTTTGAAATCTTTGTGAAAATAACATTTTGCCCCAAGGATAAGAAAGTTAACGCATTCTAAAGATTTGTTTTGTGTTTCAAAAAAACAAACAGCATCCTTAATGCGTAAATTAAAGTTCATATTAACACCATATTAACATTAAAACAATAGGAACTCAAATAAAAAAAAACATTAGAAGAAAAAAGCTTTGGCCTAATGAAAGTTTTTGCTCGTCTACCTCCCTCAAGCATCAAACACACTACATTTGTGTTTGTTTAAGTGACATTTTACAGGCTTATTTCTGCATTGTTTTCTTCAGGCACAGCGCATGTTCGTCGTTTCTGCCGCTTTCCTAATGAAGTAAACATTTAGTGAACCAGCAGCGGCGAGCATGTGAGGAAACAGTTTGAGATCTGTGAGGGGAACTGAGGGGAATCCAGCTCAAGTGATGAGCTTTTATTCCTACTCTTCTGACATCTTTGGACCGATTTTGTTAGTTACTTTACATGGTAAAAATATACTGGAACAGATTCTTCTAAATACTTCACATAAATGTTAATATACTGTAGGTAAATATGAATGTAGTTTGATGCTGGAAATATTAGTGCTTAGGTGCTTTGTATTGCTGGAAGTTTTATGATTGTTGTCAGTTTCTGCACACAAAACTAACATTTAAGTTATAATTACTTTACTGCAATGAATATACTTATTAGAAAATCAAACTATATTTAGATCCATATGAACATGCTGCTGTAGTTATTTAGCTGGAGTGCTTAATGAATATGGGTTACATTAGTGTTTGTTTTTGTATTATGTCATATTGAAAGAAATAACAGTATTATCTTTCAGTACAACACTTGTAGCATATATCCCGACTCAAATAATCTGTTTCTAACAGCAAACACAATCTGCTGCTGATCCTGAATGTCTTGTTGAATGAGTGTTGATCGTCTGAGGCTCATCAATATTAACAGCTGCAGAAAAGACTCTTTATTTCATGTCAATAGTTCCTGTTCTCACCTCATTTAGTATGCTGATGTCTTCAGATCTCCTGTAAATTGACACTTAAAGCTCGTTTCATTGGTGTCAACAGAAGGTAGGCAATTTGATGCTTACAAATATGCACATTTATTTGTGTCTAAGCTTTCAAATGCTTTTCATACAGTTCTTTATTTTTCTAGATATATGCCATTATTTTAATGAAGAATACAAATAATGTGAATTAGCATCAGTTACTTTACGATGCACAGACAGATAAATGCTTACATTTGCCAATTAGTATATGGGTCAAAGACAAACATGGGTTTATATAGCGAAAGAAAAAAAATACTAATTGTCATTTTTTATCTTTATACTTTGACATTGTCCTTCAACCCACTAGGTTTTACTCATTTGTCAGCAATAATTTTTTTTAAATTTAAAATATAATAAAATTTAGTATGATCTCTGATTCTTTTATATATTGTACTGTACAGAATAACTATGCTGTTTCATTTTTAAATAAAAAAAATAACATTTAATTGGATGCAGATACTCAAATTTGACATCTGGGGGCTGTTTCATAAAAGACGCTAAGAAAAGCGGGGATTAAAGTCTAAAACCTGACTTGAAATAACCTAACAAATCAATCGGGACCAAAGCGGTTTCATAAACGATAATTTAAGTTCACGCAATCTCACTAATTTGATCCAGATTCAATGAGTCAGGATAATTTGATGTGAACGCTTATTCTTAAGCAGCGCTTAATGTTGATCACGGATCAAATCGATCCAACATGGCAAACAGCGAATATATCTGTGCTGTTTAATGCATTTGAGACGTTGTGTTTTCCTCAGTGCATAACTGACATGTCACAGGTATATTCTTCATCTGTAAATGTTAGAAAGTCATGCAAATATATCCATTTTACTGTAAGGAGTGACGAGGCTTACGTGAGTGAACGAGCGCTAAATGGAGCAATAGAATAATAGCGCAATAATTCTGCTAAAATATTTGTTGTTGGACATTAAATGTGACACGTACAATTTTAATCCTACATATAAGTGTATTTTTATCATAGCAGTAACTGTAAATAAAATGTTAGCTAGCTAATACAACCCTAATTACTAGCTCAAATGAGTTAATGTGTATTCCTCTTATCATATAAAATATAGTCTGTTTTATATTATTTGTTTTCATTTTTCATTTAGTGATTTTATCTTTTAATTTAGTGTTTTTTTATGTTTTAAAGTGCAATTTTATATTGTAATGTTTTAATGTTCTACTAATAACCATAAAAGGTACAGCTGTCATAAAACCAGAGAGAAAGGCTGATCAACTGAACGCGCAAGTAGCAGCATGTTCAAATGTTTTCAAATAACACTCCAAAGAGAAAGGAAAACTTGAACTCGCATCATATGACCCCTTTAAAACAAAGTAATTAAATCTTGGGCACAATACATTAAATACAGTCAGTTGTAGCCTAAATTTTTATTTATTTAAGTTACATTTTCTGTATATTTCTATTTTTGAACTTCATATAATTGTATGTGAGAGAGTCAGCGCCGTAATATCAATGAGTTCCTATTGGTCAGTTGCCGAGCCGAACCGTGCCGTGCCGTACTGAGCCGTGCCGAGCCGCCATTAGAGGAACTCGGCTTATCCTGACAGTTAAGGCCCCGATATACTTCAAACAAAATCGAAGAACGAACTGACCAAAGCGAACTTTCTGGGGGAGTTCGTTTTGGCTCCTGAACACCGTTGAGCTTCCATTGGTCCGTGACAATTATGCAATCAGTGGATGTGTTCTGGAACTCCACCTTCTTTGACGTGCAATTGTTTTTTCCCGGTTCGTTTCTCATTCCGCTAGCAACATGAACACACTGGAGTGTCGAATAGCTCAGCTGGCACAAATATATCCGCACCTGAACGATCGCTCGCAGAGAGACTTTAAAGATTCAGAGAAAGCATTTAATTCCTAGAAAGAAATTGCAACGTAGAGAAACATCCGAGACAAGTTTTCCAAAGCCATGAAAAGAATGAAAGGAAAGAGTAAAGATATAAGGTAGCAAGTACCAAATGCATGTGTTTCAAATAAATGTTACCCCATAGTGCTGCTGCTGCTGCTGTTCTTTCAATAAGCGAATTTAAAGGGTATACAGTAAATTAAATGCCAAACGAATATACAGTAATAAACCTTTGTTTTTATCAAAAGTAAATCCTGACACCACATAAAATATAAAAAGGTGTAACAATTTATCCAGTTTAATAAAATAAATGAACACTAATAAAATAAAGTAACAAACTGACTCTTTTTCCACATCATGCTACAGTTTTCAGACTATGAGCCATTCACACTTCACTTTCCATAAAGGACTGATTATGGAAATGTTATGGTTCTTTTGTATTGCAAACATGATACTTGACTCTAAACTGCTGCTAATCATTATTCTTTTGTCTATAATATTCTGACCATTGGTGCCCGTCTCACACCTAGATTGCCTACACTTCTTCATTTCATCGTTGCTGTGTTTAGGGGATATGCGCGAGAATCTACACAGCGCAAAATCCAGCAGCGCAGGGGTGTTGGAAAGTTAGGAAACAGTATACCGTCGCTCAGCCTTTTCAAACTTCTTTTTGCCCCCAAACAGAAAACGAAAACGAACTTCATTTGAAGTATATCGGGGCCTTTAGCCTGCCCCGGACCAGGTTTGTTTCTCAGCATAAGTTGCCAGAGTGACTGAGCTTGAGCTATGGTAATTTTTCTTTATGAAACCAAATCAAGTAAAAATAAGTCAGGCTAACTGAAATAAGCCTGGCTTATTTGGTAAACTTGTTTTATGAAACAGCCCCCTGGTCTTTGGCCCTATAAAAACAAACTCAGTAAGTGATATATTTCTGAGTTTGGCAGATCAGCTCCTCCCACACTGAAATTCATCATCAGTGAAGCTCCTCCCACATTGGAATTCATCATCAGGGAAGCTCCTCCCACTGCAGTTCAGCAATAAATGCTAGAATATTCCCATCAGTTTACAAGTGCAGACGAGCATCAATGCATCAGGAAGAGCTGAAATCTGCAAAGACTGAGTTTATTAAAGAGGACAGAGAGAAGATGAGAGATCCAGAACCCTGCAGAATCAAACACACTGAAGATACTGAAGAACAAACAGGTTGGTGTTTATTAGGGATGAAAAATTCTGATAATATTCAAAGTTGGAATACTTCCATGGGAATTAACGGGAGTTAATGGGAATTAAAGGGAATAAACTGGAAATGTTACAGTATGTTAGCCTATAACAGGAAAATTAAATATAGTTGAAAAAAAATGTCTTGCAGCATAATCTTGGTTAAAACAACCAGATTTCATGCAAAGAAAACTGACCAGTGTACAAGACTGGTTGTGTTAACCGTATATATGTGACAAAATTGTTGTTAAAGGCATAGTTTACTCAAATGAAAATTCTGTCATAGTTCTGTCACCCTCATATTGTCTAAAATCTGTATGAGTTTCTATTTTCTGTTGAACATACAAAAAAAAAAAAACTTATTTGGAAGAATATTGGTAACTAGTTGCTGGGCCCCATTGGCTTCCATAGAATGAAAAACAAAGGTTGGGGGACCAGATTTTTTCTTTGGTTACAAACATTCTTCAAAATATCTTTTGTGCTGAGGAGAACAAAGAAATTCATTCCGTTTTAGAACAACTTGAGGCTGAGTAATTGATGACAGAATTTTCATTTTTGGTAACTGTCCCTTTTCCTATGTAAAAAAAAATATATAAAACAAATACACATGCAGCCTACTGTCAAATGTCACAGTAAACAATATTGATGATAAGTACAGCAAGTTTCAGTTTCAATGTACTGTGTGGTTAGCTTACCTGTTTTTAAGTCGCTTTGGATAAAAGCGTCTGCTAAATGACTAAATAAAAAAAATAAATAAACTAGCTGCTAGCCTTTATATCAGAAATAATTTCTCTTCTCTAGTCATTTAGCAACTGGTACCAAAGTCTATGAAATCTATTCAGTAATTTATTTGATGTATAAATTAAACCAAATTTCCAATGAATTCCCTTTAACTCCTGTAAATTCTCATTAAGTGTCCAACTTGGAATATTTCCAAAATTAAGTTCCCCCAGAAATGTTCCACCCCTTTACAACCCCATTTATGATGCTGAAGAACATTCATGTTAGAAAGTGTCTAGCACTTAATCACATTTAGATAAAGTTAAAATATATAGTTTACAACATTGTGTTTTTTTATATATTTTAAGCAAAAGGGATATCTACCCCAAAAAGTTAAATTCTGCCATCATTTACTCACCCTCAGGTTGTTCCAAACCTGTATACATTTATTTGTTCTGCTGAACACAAAGGAAGATATTTGGAAGAATGTCAGTAAC